>NC_081141.1:27571864-27871864 GCF_958295425.1 Solea solea
CTGTGTAGTTCAACCAAGAGTCAATGTTGTTTTGGAGGGGGGGGGGATTTTCATGTGATGCCTGTCATTTGATTTATGGCCTCAGAGACTGATGTGTTGTGCAGGGAAAGCACCAACATGAGAGGCGTATGACGAACGTATGGGGACAGGGGCAAAATATCACTTTGTATTAAGTCACATTGTGAAGTGAGCAATAAAACCACTTACTGATTGAACGATTTCTCAGTGAATAGAAAATAAATCAGCAACTGATGTTATTTTGTAATGTAAGGGGTGGGAATCACAGGGTACCTCACGTTACAATACCAATAATATCATGATACAACGATTCTGTAATAACTGATGTATTCCAAGACAATCGTACAGCGATACATCACGATATCTGTCTCACTGAAGAAAAGTTAAAAGTGCAGGATTTTTCTATTTCTTCACAACATAGAGAACAAAGCAACTCTTATTATGAATTGAAATATCGATATTTGCCCATAACCCACGCCTGAGGCCGACAGCGGTTAGCTGGTTAGCTAATAACCATTGAAGGAGAACATGTTTATATTTACCAGTGTCTGGGTGAAGTGGCGTAGGATGCTAGTAAGCTAATGCTATCTATGTGACTTGCAAACTAAGATGCCCAAATAATACACATAATGCTAACTGAATAGATCATATTAATATTGGATTAAGGAGGAAAAACAATGGTTTTTTACAGTCTGAAAACTGTCTGAAACTTGCAACTGCCAGTGGGAGTAACGTTAGCATCAGGCTAACATTTTCTGCTGACTTTTGTCCTCCAATGTGGCTGTAGATTCGGGATCAGGCTGTTGAAAACACTCTTACATTTTTATTTCACCTTAGGTCCTGTTTTTAGGTCCGTTAGGATTACCAAAATTATTTCTATTTGCTAAATGCCAGAATAATGAGAGAAGGATTTTTTTAGACAATTTTTTATTACTTTCTTCAAAGTCAGACGTTTATAGTGTATGTAAACTTCTGGTTTCAACTGTATGATGAACTTTATTATATTAAACTACTTTTCTAATGAAGATTACCTACATCCTCATCTTTCTTTGGCAAAAACAACTTGCTTGACCGTAAGTTCAATAAAAGAACAACACATTTTTAAATGGTCATACATATAGTATCAAGTAAACTACACCACTGCCTTAAACTCTCAGACGTAACTCACAATTATACTAACAATATAGCAGAATGATTTATTTTTTTTAAATATCTCAAGCTCAGTCAAACCTTTATAATAATAATAATAGGGTGAAGCAGCTGGAGTGTTGTTGTGCTCGGTGTAATAGCGGCACGATGCACACACACGTTCACAGACCGTGTTGTGCCAATGGAGTCATGACGCTGTGACCTCAATCTCTTTACTGCACTCACTTCAGCTCCGTGTGCTGCCGATCACCGAGTTGAGATTGTGTGGCTCCAAAACGGAGGAGAAAGAGTAATATCAACTCAAACACCATCACTGTACACACTCACCTATAACCTGCATTAAGAGGAATGTGAGGAATCTGCTCTGAGCCAAAGCCCGAGGAGATACGAGAAAACCATGAATGTTTGATTTCCTTTAAATCCTCTTCTTTTTTCTTCTTTATCCTGTCATAATATTAACACAGAGAATATAAGATCACAGATACAGAGTGTGTGCTCGGATTGTAATGTTGGATTTAAGTCAACGACTTTCAGTGTCTGCATCGAAAATCGCCATCTTTTCTTTCTTTTCGTTTGACTTCTGAAGCGATTTCTGCTCATTTTTGCTTTCAAAACAGGCAACGACAACAACTCAATTAGCAAAAGTGTAAGGCTGCAATTTACTCATTATAATTTGGATTATTCTGCATTCTATGCCACTCAGAAATCCATTACATACATATTGTTTAGTTAAAAAAGTGAATATTTTCATTCAGTATCTCAAATGATAACATTCCGTCTTGTTTTAAAAGCTTTAAAGCTGTAAACAATTAACATTTTATCAAATCACAATCGTAATATATGTCAGAAAACTTTAAATTGGGTATTTTATCTGAATTATTCAGCAGCTATTCTTCTAAGGACACCGCATTAAATTCCATTAATTTGGCACAAGGCATTACCCTTCACAATAACATAATCACAATCCAAATCTGAATCCTAACTTTATCCCAAGCTTCAGAAATTAGGTTGTAGGCTTTGAACCCAGTAGGATTATTGATCCAGACAAAAGTCAGTATTTGGTAACACAGGGAAACAAAAATGAGTACACACTTCAACACACACACACAAGTTTGTGCAGCTATTCTTCTTAGGACACTGCATTGACTGCCTAAACAAAGCCTTACCCTGAACCTGAACCTGAACCATAACCACAGTTCAAATCTTAGCCCTAAACTCAACCACTTCCTCAGAAATGCAGGTTCTGTCTCATAAGGACCAGGATTTTGGTCTCCATGAGGACTGGTCCTGACATGGTCAGTGTTTATGACAGAAAAAGATCCCACAAGGAAACAAAAATGAGGTTTGCACAGCTGTACTTGTTGGGACATAGACGCATACAGTGGACGTCCATTCACTTTGACAGCCTGACTGTCTTACTGTTTCCACAGATCCACCTCAAATCAATGTTAACTGTTAACTGTTCCAGATAAAAACATCTTCCCTGTATACTATCATAGCCTGTGGAGTCATGGGAATGGGTTGTCTGTGAGTCGGGACAATGGCTAACTAGTGGCTCTGAATATCACAGGGTGCGATGCAGGATACATGGTCCACGATACCAATAATATCACCAAATAATCAATGTATTCATATAGCGATACATCACGATGTCTGTCAATATCTGAAAACAAAATGTCTGTGATAAGTTAAAAGTGCAGCATTTCTCAGAGAACAAAGGTCATAAAGTCTTATGTATTGAACGTGGATGGAGCATTTCTCCACCATTATCCTCTTCTTTGGCCAGGTAACTTCCACCCAACTTTCCCCTCATTCATTTGAGCAGCGCCACCGTGAGGAGACATGAAGTAGTGGGAGAAACTGGCAGACACCACTTACTGAAAAGTGTCTTAATTTGTTAATTAATATCTCGATATTTGCCCTGAAGTATCGATTATCATATTGCACAAGGGAGGACGACGGTATATCATCAAATCGATATTTTCTCCCACCTTTATCTCATATGATGGAGTTTGCTATAGAATTTTCTAGCGGTCATATATTAGTTGTATGCAAATGGGGTTGCAATGTGCTTTTGATTGTAAACACAGAGGTAATGCAGGTAGAATTGTGTCATAGCAGAACATGTAGGACAGTTAATTAAGCCAACAAGGAAATTGGATTATATTGAAAAGCCACCAGAGGGCGACTCTACGGGAAGTCTATGGGAAAATGAGCTGAATTCCGTCCAGATTTATAAACTTTTTCCCTAAGGAGGGAATGGTCTCCATCGTTTTGAGTGTGACAGCTTTCTTTTAAATGAAATTAGCGATGAGTGACGACTCCAGGCGGTAGCAGGTGTTTGGCTCAACATGCTTTACAATACACCATCAAGATCTAGATCAACAAAAATATTACGAGACACTAGTTTTTCCCTGAGAAAGGGTGTTGTTGTTTTTTTTGGAGGGGGGGGGGGCACCCCACCTCCTCAGCGCTGCTGCCCTCTCACTTCAGCAGCTGTAGTTGCGTCAGTGGCAGAAAGAACAGCTCCTCTTTCTCTCTCCTGCTCGGATTCAACATGACCATGAACACATAAAAAAACAAGCTGCCATTTATTTACAGCCTCCTTTTGTTTTCCCACAACTCTGCTGGCTGTTCAGTGTGCGTGTGTGTGTGTGTGTGTGTGTCTTCTACAGGATAACACGCGCGCGCGCGCACCACCGGTGTAACTCCCAGAGAACATCACAGGCACGGTGCCTGTTGCACAGGCGTGACAGTTATTCTCGACAGTGAACGCAGCGCGACGCTCAGTGATGGATTCATTCACGACCCCGCGATGACTGAGTGAAAGAGGGAGCAGTGAACATTGATTAGAGGTGGAGGTGTGGAGAGAGAGAGAGGGAGAGAAAAAGCACGAGTGTGAGAAGTTGACAGTGTGATGAATTCATATGAGAGGCTGTTTGTGCTGCGCAAAGACAGAGGAGAGAGGGAGAGAGGAGAGAGAGAGAGGGAGAGAAACGAAAGCTCCGGCACAGACAGTGAAGTCCGAGGATGAATCCAAATAATAAAACGTAGAGAAAACGCGCGCCCGGGTTTTGTTTGCAAACATTTTCAAGATGTAAACCTGACAGAAATTGTCGCAAGCGGTGCGTAACCACGAGGGTGGTGTATTTGGCACAAGAGGAATTGATTCTTCCTTTTTTTCTTGTTCTTTAAAAAACACCACAGGGTTATAGAGTGTCAGAGTAGACATGCGGGCAGCTCTTACCTTTGGAGATCACTGGCGCCGAGAAACAAAGCAGGAGCAGCAGGAGACCCGTGATGGAGAGGTAACGTCCTTTTGTCAGCGCGCCCATCCCGACGCGTGTAGCTGTGTCCACGGGTGTATGCGCTATAGTGGCGATGGTGACGGCGCTCCAGAGCTCCGGTGCCTCCTCCTCCTCTTCCTCCTCCTCCTCTCTCAGCCTCCTCCTCCTCCTCCTCCGTGCTGGATGAGCTCCGGCAGCAGGGCAAGTTCCCGCAGGAGGCCAGGGACGCGAGCAGTTTTTTGGCTCCGAGGCAGCAGCAGGAGAAGAAGGAGAGGGAGTGATGCTGATGCTGCTGCTGATGATGCTCAGCTGCTGCTGCTGAGTGGATGTCTGCTTTTTGGACTGTGGGCAGGAAGCGAAGTAGCGTCTTCACTTCACTTTTGCTGTGAGACGCGTGCGCGCAGCGGCGGCGGAGGGAGACGTGCGCTCCGAGTTTAGCCCCTTCTCCATCATCATCATCATCATCATCATCAGAACTGTGGAGCCAGAGAGAGAGAGAGAGAGCACCTTATGGCACATGTCTTATGGGAAGAATTTGCAGCACCATATGTGCAGTTATTACTACTATTTTTCATCTTATATTTTCATCATCTTATATTTCCTCTTATCTGCTAATTCTTAAATATCTATAATACGAAGACAAGAGATTAAAAAATAAATCAACGTTGTCATACATGGTTGATAATGACTTATTAGGGCTGTCACTTTATGGCGTTTCCACTTTGAACTTTATTTTGTACCTCAAAAGCAAGTCCAGATCTAATATACAGCCTAGAAGCCCAGTAGACTGTCATAGAAGTAATTACAGCATGGTCCCTTAGAGGGCGCTGTGAGCACAGCTTGTCCCGATGGATTCAACAGGAAAAATAACAGTAAAACAGTAACAGTAGTAACAGTAGTTAGCTTAGCTGTTAGCTTCATCTGAGGAGGAGAGGAGGCGTGTCTGTTTTATTCAAAAGTTTATGAAAGTAAAATGTAGTTTTGTCACGTTTTATATATTGTTTTCAATTGCAGACACAAATGCAAACTGGAAAAACAGACAGAAGTATTGTTCTATTAATATTTATTTACCTGAAGCAATTTTGTGATTAGATTTTTTTTTTCACTGATAAAATATAAAAGTATGATTTGAAAAATATCAGCCAAATAAAGCCATTGACAAAAATAAAATATCTGTCGAGTGAGTCCGAAGAAATGCTGAAGTTCACTTCATTTGCCTCAATAAAAAATCAGAAATGACTGTACCTCACGTCTTCACGTTCAACATGATTTAGTACAACTGCTGTGCCATAAAGCCGATGTTTATGGCGTCTATAACGTTCCGCTTTAGCTGACACCGATATAGAGGTATTAATTCAATAATGTGCATTAAAATTGGAGTCACACTGTCGCCAGTTAGTGCTCAGTGTTAGTGTTAAGTTCAAGCTGACGCATCAGAACGTGGTGAAGGGAAAAAAGAAAGGTTGATATAAGTGAATCTGAACGTGGCTGAGTTGTTAAAGTCTAAAGGAGTATTTCAGAAAGTGCTGATCCACCGGGAATTTCCACACACACACAAACATCTCCAGTGTTTACAGAGAACAGGCTGTGAAAGCAGTTTCTCTGGGAGAAAATGCCCCGTTGATGGCAAAGGTCAGAGGAGAACGAGCCGGACTCAAATACCCACTTGTTGCATTCAACGTATGCAATATGGCTTCAAAATGATGAAAAACACCAAACACCAAACATTCAAAGCATTTATTTAAACAATAACAGTTTAAACATTGGGATTAAAGTGCAACCAAACACAAACTTAACTGTTGATTTTAACCCTTTAACACTGAGTGTATCACGATTTGACGTTGCACGTCAAAGCCAACTTTGGCTGCAGCTAACCATTATTTTCAATCATCGATTAATCTGTCGATTATTCTATCGATGAATCGAGTACTTGTTTGGTCCAGAAAATAACAAAATATTAAAAAATGTTGATTTTTGAAAACCTCAAAATGACGGCGTTCTTAAATGTCTCGTTTTGTCCACAAACCAAAATTTTGTTTTAAGGAGTGTTTTTTGTTACATGGATCGAATATTCAGATTTAAGAAGCTGAAAAATCTGAAAAACCCTCAAACCGATTAATCGATTATCAAAATCGCTGACGACTCATTTAGTAATCGATTAATCGTGTAATTGTTTCAGCCCTAATGTGGTTATTATGGTAATTTCACTACTGCAATGTTGCATTAATCGTCTTTGTAGCCAGAGAGGAGAGAGTTGGAAAAACACCTGTAAATAAGTTTAAATTTATCACACACAATCTGGTGTTCATGTACAACTACAGTGTACATAATTATAAGATGAACATTCATAGTTATGAGATAAAAAAAAGTCGAAATGATGAGATAAAGTCATAATTATGAGATAAAAAAGTTTATCTCATTTTGACTTTCTTTGAGGATATTTTTTATCATCAAGGCTCCTCAGTTTTACCTCTTCTTTTTTGGCAGAAATGGGTTTCCATATAAAATAGAGCATTAAATTGTAAATAACTGAAATAACTATTGAAAGTTATTCTGGAAAAATGGGCAAAAAAACAAAAAATCCAGATGGAACATTTTGAGGCTTAGGTGTTAAAGGGTTAATATCAATTGCATTCTAAAACAACAACACAAAAGAGACCCCATATATGACATGATTGAAAAAAATGAATCATTAATAATGACAAGAGAGAAAGACAGATGGGACACAGAGGTAGAGAGAGAACCTTATGGCTTGTGTCTCAAGGGTAAAATTAGCAGTTAAAAGACAATATGTGCAGTTACTGAGATCTGTCATCCGCTCACTGTAACTGTAACACGCGTAAGTGTTAATAATGGCAATGTCATCGTAAACATGTCGTAGGAAATGCTGAAAATGTATTTAATCAATTTCAGATGAAAACTGAAATTGCATTTCTAATAGAAACTTCTGCTTTTCAGACTCCAGGCTCCCTTTGACGATAAACTGCAAATCAACACTTTTTTTTTTCTTGTTCATAATCTCGACAGTAAAATATGCTGCTGATGTGTGGAATATCACTGTCGTCGGGAAGTTCTTGACCTGATTCTGTGTGGCAGAGACTCGGCATTCAATTATGTGTCTTTCTTTTTTTTCTTCTTCTTCTTCTTCTCACTCTTGTCGTGTGTAATCAGTGTGACCGGCAGGAAAGCTCTATGGGCTGGATTTAAATATGAATTTGCGGATATGAAGAAAATGAGATACCGAGACGAGCGACCTTCGCTATACTTCCCGCCTGTTCAAAATGTAATTTGTAGGTGTTGCCGCGACAAGAAGGATATCTTAACGCACTCATCAGGGACAACGTCACGCTTGTCCGAGCCACTCACGCACCGTTAAAGAAAACCTTAACTATTAAAAATATTGTATGAAGTCGAATTTACAGCTTTATCTGGAAACAGATAAAATCCATTTCCAAGGAATGTTTGATAAATTGATTAAAATTTAATTTCATACATGTTATTTAAAGCAAACAGACATGAATGTTAACTTAATTAATCAGGGACCCAATAAATCTCTCCCATGTCCCATGTGTGGGCCCTGACCCAGTGTTTGGGAATCACTGATTTAAGGAGGATGAGTTGCTAAATTAAAAAGCCCTTAAGAAATTAACATTAAGTTAATTTCAGGGGATATACTTGGACATCTTCCTATATCACCTAGATTACGCCACTGGGAAACAGCAGAATAGGATAATTACTCTTTTAAAAGATAAACTGACCAAACATTGTCTGAGTTATTATTGTAATTGCTATAATTTCTTGTTATTCCTAATTATTATACATGATTATATTCCTATTATAATACCAGTTAACCTGTTACCTGCTATGAAACAGAAATCATTATTCCTCCTTATGTCACTCCCTACTATTACTTAACTCATAATTTCTACTAGAATTACTCCTAATTTCTTTCCTTTATTTACTTATTTTAGATTGTTTCTATGTTTTGTGATACTACCGTTTCAGTGTATTGTTGTGATCTCTTTGTTTGAACACATCTGGTCTAAAAAAGGTTATTTCGGCTATGGGTGTAGACATATTCTTTGTAAAAAAAAAATGTGGATTAGGTGTTTCATCTTTTTATGTTGTTGTTTCCCATACTACATGTTACACGACATTCCGCTACGTCATAACAGTCATAACAATAATAACAATAATAATAATAATAATTCTGCTAATTGATGCCCACAATCATACAGACTGTTCTGTACTTTCATAGAGCTGGATGTCATCCGCGCAGCAGTGGAAGGAGATGTTACATTTGCTCAAAATATGGCAGAGGAAAGGAAATAGATAATGAATAGGAGGGGCCCCAGGATAGAGCTCTGGGGAACACCACGTGACTCAGGGAGGATTGGGATCCATAGTGCTTGATATGAACCAAGTGGAAGCGGTCAGAAAGATAGGAAGTGAACCAGGTGAGACAGGTGTCAGAGAAGTGAGTCTGTCCAAGAAGATGGGGTGGGAGGAGTCCAGGTGGAGGTGGACCTTGGCTGCACTGTTTAAAAACTTTCTTTTCTTTCCCCCTGTGACGCACATCTTCTGAAATATTTTTTGTCTTTCTTGCCGCACTGTGTGCAAATGTATTTTTTAAAAGCATTTTTTTGCAATCGTACCCTCCGCGTTGAATAGTAGTTGCATCCTTGAATGAGCCATCAGGCAAAAGAGAGAAAAAGAAATCGTGCACTGCGGATGAAGACGTGAGGCTGAAGGTCTGTTTGTAGCCTCGCATTCTTCTCAGGACGAAATATTTCTGCCGTGTCTCCGAGGTTTTGTCAGGGTTGTTGTTTTTCAATCAAAAGAAGCCACTGGAGGTTTTGGCTTCGCTGTTGATCTCCTCACACTGACAATCAGTCGGTGGTTTTCTCAAGTTTTACAGGACACAAAATTTCAACTGTTTTTTCAAGTTTTATCAAATGAAAAGAGAATGTGTTTGTGTCGTCCAAAGTAAGCTGTAGGTTTGAGTATTTTCAGGCTAAATCGCCAGGCTGTGTTTCATGGGTGAAAATGACCTCTGCAGGACTGTCAACATGTCCTGACAACACATCATTTGTTGTAAACTTTCTCTCATTTATTCAGTTTTGCTGTTTCTTTTCACAATTAATATATGTAACAAATGAGTCAAAAAGATCAAGTCGATAAACAAGGACACAAAAAGTAAAGGTTTAATTAAAATAGGGAGGTATTAAGTTAACTTTTAGAACACATTGATCAAATCTGCTGCCCTAGTTTACTTCAATTGTTAACCTTTTCAGATTTGGACATTTGATGCTGTAAGAAACTGAGCAGCCTTGGTAACTTTGCTGTTGCTTATCCAACTATTTTGTACAAAAACCATCCAAACAGGGGATTTGTTGAATCACAATGTTGTGAGGTTGAATTTCTAATCACAATATCATTTATTTATTAGTGTTTACTTATTTGTGCGAATGTAAAAATAAATCTATTTCATATCTCCGTGAATCCACGGGCAAATAAAGACATTTATTTACACATTTGACTCAATATCAGGCTACTGGGTTTAAAAAGAAGAGGAGAAAAAAAACACATATTAAAACATTAAATCAATCAATGGGTGTTTAATTGGGCTCATAATTGAGTAATAATTTCACACCAGATGATTAAAAATATGATTAAAAACGGCCTCTGTTGACCTTTGTTTGTGTTAAATTTGCCTTTGTTATGTAGCAGGGCTCAAAGCCGAATGTGTACACTTGAAACAAAAGTCAGGCGAAAGGTTTCGATCATCTCCATGGCAACCATACCTGCCAGCTCTTAGTTATAGTACATTTTATTACGATCTCCTTCTGTCACCTTGTTTATGTGCTTCTATATTTGTGCTTCTGTTTTATTTGTTTCACAATGGACAGATTTAATGAAATTGCAAAGTTCTGTGAAGACAAAGATACTTTCAAACTTCTACTGAGAGGACAAAGGAAGTTCAAAAAGAAACAATTATGTTTTTGGTTCAGTCACACCGGGGGTAACAAACGATGACGGTGTCCAAGGCCTTAGGAAATGTCGAGGAAGTGCAAATTCAACACCTGTAACAATGCTCAAGGCTTTCTCAATAACTGCAGTATTTTTCTTGGCGTTCCGCAGACGACAACACATTACAGCAAATCAGATTCTATTATGAAGTAATAGGTACGAGCGGATAACCGCGTCTGCCTCGACTAACCAATTTTCCAAACATCGTGTTCTGAACTGAGAGAGACGGTCAAGTTTGACCATATTTGACGAGTGCAGCAGTGGGATTATTGTGCAGATTCATTTTAGTTCCACATCAACTCATTTTCAACAAGAAATCAAAGGAATCTTTATTGGGACACCGAATAGCTCAGCTGGTAGCACTGGCTCCCCGTAATGCATGATTTCACCTGCTGTTCTTTGCGTGAGTCGGACTAAAACCCGAGTTAGTCCTACTGAAATGGAGCTTATTCACTTAGAACCTCCGCTAAAGTATAAACCATCCCCTTAACTTCTGGTCAGTTACCGCTAAGGGGTAACTTGGACTTCGTAAGGTCATTAGGGATTAAAAATGATATTGCTCTAACAAGGTTTACATTGGTTTTAATCAGTTGTTTTAGTACTTGGCCTTAAATGAAAGAGACATACAATCACCGCTAAATTCTACAGTTCACCACTAAATACTCTTGGTAACTTCTACAGACTCTGTGTGAACTGGTACAACACTGGTGGCCGTGACCTTAGACCAACATTCTGTCTATATGAGGACCCAACGTTTAAAAATGTCAAACTACTGTGACCCAAATCACAATTTACATCATGACAAGAGCAAATCTGAGCAAAAAAATAGAGACCAATTTACAACCAAATGTCTCTTTGAATTGGTAAAGAAATCATGTGATCATCATTAAATCTCTCCTTTTTAAACATAAATTCTACAAATTAGTTTGAGCACCCAGAGAAATATGTCCCATGACCCATCTGTGGGTCCCGACCCAATCTTTGGAAATCGTCCAGCCCCCCCATCTACCTGAGCCATTCAAGCATGGTTAGCTTAGACAATACTGGACGGCTGTCCCTCCCTTCGGGAGGATTTTACAGGATTTCATAGTGATTTCCATATGCTGACAACCACCACTGGACTGAAACCTTTTTGGGCTGTTGTGAAACACTTCAGCAGCAATTTGTGATGTTTCTCACTTTAATCCTAGCAGCGAATCGTCACCAGGCAACAAGAAAGAAAGAAAGAAAGACTGCGTGTTATTGTTTTACACACCAATTCAGAAAGAATTTTACAGCAGCAGAGGTCACGTAACGTGACACTCCCACATCCTGTGTTTGTGACTTCCTAATGGGTCCAACTCATTAACTCACACGAGTCTATTGTTTGAGAGATGATTCCATAAAAGTAAGGCCGACTCAGTTTTTAGAAAGTTATTCACTGTAAATGAAGTCGGAGCCACGTTTCCAAGGTGACAGACAGAATTACCTGTAGACCTTTGCCACAAAAGTCAAACAAGAGGGAAAACATGCGTCATTATCGATATTCTGACACACAGACAACAAGGAAAGAAGGGATTTTAACTGAGCACAGAATCCCGATTGAAACATACAGCAGTGAAGACACTGTCAGTCGATTTTCATTTGCTTAAGGAAACCATCCGGAGCCTGACTGATGAAACGGCGCAGATGAAAGGAGTGAACCCTGCCCGTTCAGCTGTGCCCTTTGAGTCTGCACTCTGCCGAGATTTCATGCTTGTTCTTTGTATTGTGTTGCTACATTCTTCCCTCAATGTTCCTGGTAAAATGTCCTTGCCCTGTAAACGTTGAATCATTCCGGAGGGTAAACGTTTTCTGCAGATGTAATTATTTGGGCAGCCTTGTGTTTCTTTCTTGGAAAATAAGTCCTTGCTGTCCTACATTCTACTTTAGATTGTCAAGAAGGAGACATTTTTGGTGGAGGATGAAAATTCCGTCTGTCCAACGTTCACTTTTCTGGGAAACGAGACACAAGTTTGAGTTGTCACATTTTGGCGAAGTGGAAAAAAAATTGGCATACTCACATTACATTTTTGGCAATCCAAAATTTTAGGTATGCAATTCAAATACTGATTTAGTTACTTTTTCAATTACAACAAAGTTTGCTCCTTTTTGTCTGTTTCTCCTACTGTTTGACTGCATGTTGCAGTTGTATCCCTGCACATGTGTGCGACAGCTCGGCCAACGAGACGACACAACAGACAGTGTTGGCTTCGTGGACGTATTTGCAGAAGGTCATTGTACTTTGGTGTGATCATTTTCTGTTAGCCCTAACCCTTGCCTCACTAACACTTGTGCCAGGTTGTGTTGAAAAATACCATTGGGCTAAAAACTTACCAATGGGTCGTATTCAGGGGTTGACCAAAAATGACCCATAGTTGAGTTTCAGTTGGACAGATTGTTTCACACACTAGCTAATTACATACATGAAAGCGGAATTTCAATTTCCCTCACAAGTTACTTTTCTCATAACTCTAGTTACCAAAGTACCAAAGTTTAGTTTTCGAAGTAACATTTCCCCAACACTGCTCAGTATATACTGTAGACTATAGCGGACCTGTGTCGGTATGCGACTCAGAGAGTATGACCCTCAACTTTGCCGACAATGGTGACGTTAAAAAGGGATACTAGGGTGTCGCAGGGGGTGAAGGATCATTCAGGTCAGGAAATTGCTCTAAATCTTCTCAGTGGCAGAGTGAGTCGTCTTTCACTCGATAATCGAGGGTTCCATTATCTGCTCTGCTACGAGCTGATGTGTCTCTGGGTAAAAAAACACTTTACTCTTCGTATGAATGGGTATGAAACATGTGATGGAATAAAGCACAGCATAATAGATGCACTGTATGAATGAGTGTGTGAAATACAGACCATTTACTGAGGAGATTAAGACCACACGGGCGACAGAGAGGCAGCTAGGTAGCAAGGAACCATTCGCATTGAGTGATAATACATTTAATGACCTGCACACTCAAACAACATGAAATTACCCACCTTTGTGGACGTGTTAATTTGTAAAACGTCATGACTGAGACCGTGAATCTAGCTGTTAGAATAGAATAAACACCTATTTTCACACGTGCTGACAAGTGACACAAATGTTTCTCCTTTTTTTTAACCAGGACAGAGAAGAAATGTGCGACTGCAAATCATCAAAAAATATACCTCATTTACAACTTTTACAATTATTATTTAACGCTTATGCAAATCATGTCTGAATCAAACATAAACCATGTAGCAAGTCTGTGCTGCAGAGGCTGGGGACCACTCAACTAGAAACAACAATAAAAAATATTAGGCTGCAATAAAATATAATTATACAAGCAATATCAGATTCCCACCTGGTGAACTGCTGCCGGCATTATTAAAAAAACATTCACGTAATCTGCAATATGAAACAGAGACAATATGGCTAAATTTAATTTGCCTGATAATTGATCCACTGGTGGTAAAGAGTAAGATGATTCCCCGGGTGCAAACAGACTCGGTGGTCCGTCGCCGCCGCAGACTGCTCAGAATAAGGACAAGTGGCAACACATTATGGACGAAATCCAGCAGGAGGCTCAAATATCCGACCTTCTGAAATTCCCCCCGCTTATCTCTTATCCGTTTGATCAAGCGAATATGAGGCTCTGATGTTTGCAAAACACCGGGGCGGGTTATCATCGTGCTCAAATACAAAGCCACCCGAGGGTATCGGATCTTATTGCACTTGGACTGGTGTTGCTGTGCCAACATCAGCAGTGGTAGGTGTCGGGGAGGGCACTCAAATCAAAGACCAAAGAGAAACTGAGGCTTCATTCATATTTTCTATGTTGAACAGTTACGTCGCCACCTGTTGACTTGGCATGCTTTTCACAGAACTTAGGTTTTTGTGTTTTCATGTAAATGAGAACTTCATTGCGTGTGGACAGGGTTATTTCTAAAAGCAGAGGAGGAAAACTTTGCAAAAGTACCTCTCGTCTCGAGTTTTAAGGCAGAAAAAAGGATTGTTTTGTAAATGTAAATTCATTTTTGTGGCTCCAAAACCTTTGGGTATTGTGAAGGCAAGTGTATCAGCAGATTTTCTTTTTGTATTTTTTAAATGAAACTGAATTGCTGCCTATTGTCAGCTCCTGAAGATACAATGGCCTGGATGACTGAACACCTTCACAGAATGAGTAATGTAAACGTAGCCTTACATAGTGATTCAGGTTAGCCTTTCAAGTCAGAGACTGGTAATTACAGTTACTCAAAGGTGTTGTGAGCTCTAACCCCAGAACAACTACAAAAAGATCCAATCAACTCCGGTGAATACACCAGCGTGAGCGTGCATAGCCCTTTAAAATTACATATTTCACATCAACTTTTTTAAATTAAAAGCTCACAAAGGGTATTGACCTGAGAAAAGTGATGTATTTACCATGAACTTGTTCTCACTCATCAAAAGCAGACATTTTCCATTTTTACAAGATAGAAAAAGAGAAGAAGAGTCCGCTGCATGTCACCTCAGAGCTGTGACTCCACCACTGACCTGGTTCAGGACAGACTTTTGGATGTTTTTGGGGCAGTTTGAAGTCCTGTCTGGGGAAGCAAGGGCTGCATTTTAGGGGCCAGAGGAACATTTTAGGATTACACTGACCCAGAGCTGCGCCTGGCATCTGTCTGTAGTACCATGCTAACTACTATATTGCACAGTGATTGGTTCTTGTGTTTGTTTTTTGCTTTCTTTTGTTGCAAAAATGACGTAAACAACCATATCTATCTATCTATCTATCTATCTCTCTCTAAAATATAAAAAAAGAGCTCAATACTGATTATGTGGAAACGGCTCAGGTATGTGATATGTAATGAAATCCCACAAAATATTAAAGTGCTGACTCATGCTAGCCCAACTCCACATACACAGCACATTTGTTCTAAAATAGTTTGTCTGTTGTTAGCAGCATTAGCATTAGCACTGTAACATCACCACTAATGTTGAATCAATTTATCTGTATCTTTTTTGTGATTTTAAAAAAGCACACACACAACATAAATTGCGCAACAACTCCTTTCCATTAGCTAAAAATGTACCATCCCAGAAGACACACAAACTTTGAAAATGCTGACTAATTCTAGCCCAACTCCTCAAACACAGCAAGTTGGCTCCAAAATGTTAGCAGCACTAGCATTAGCTGTGTGACACGAAGCTAATAAAAATAACCCCCCAAAAAATCTAAATATCTACCTTCCCAGGAACCACGATGAATAGAAATTTGCTGACTCATGCTAGCCCGATTCCTCACATTCAACAATTAGTTTGTCTGCCGTTAGCAGCATTAAGATTAGCCATGCATCAACGCTGATGCTAACACTGAACCTATCCATACAGTATTTATCTATTCATTTGTTTGTTGACAGCATTAGCATTAGCCATGCTACAGCCCGACATGCCACCCAGCACAATTTCTGTAATTTTAATGGATTATTGTGTTTTTAAAAAAAATAATAATAGATGTGTTTTCTGGAGTATATATACAAAAATGATGAGGTGTATTGAGTCTAGAAAATGTTTCCTCCTGTTTATCCTGCATAGGAGTCACAGAGCGAGCTGCTCTGCTCGACTGTGGCATTTAATGTACAACTCATTAGCACGGTCCAACAGTGGTCGGTATCACTTTATCACTGCTTTAATTACTAGTGTAATTTCCTGCATCGTTTAAATGACGCTACACACACACACACACACACAGGCTACAATAACGCTATAGATGGTAGACAGAGTCCTGACTGTGTCGGACATCAGTGCACTTCCTTCCTGCTGTCTGCTTTCACCTTCAGCTCCACTCCCCGAATCGATTGACAGGGAAAAGTTACCTTTTAAAGACGACCTATCAGTTGTTTCCCTTTGTACTAACATTTCCCAATTTAGTGGTCTTGACATGATGTAGAAAGGTCAGCTCTAAAAATACCATTGATTGAAATTCCTCTCAGTTTAATGGCCCGGGCGAATTGACTGTTATATCCTACAGGGTTTTTTTTTTTTGACGTACAAAAGAAAGGCTTTATCTGTGTCTTAAAGAAATCTGTAACAGTTTTGGTATGTTTCATCATCTAATCCTCCCCGAGTCTCTTGTCTGCCTTCTTCTAATCTGAAGATGACCCACTGTTCTCATTAAACTGTCAGACTGAGCGGCAAGCACTGAAAATAGAGGCGTGATTCTCGTCGGCTGTGGTTCAGTGGTTGAGCCGGTCAGCTGGAAATAATACGTCCCTGGCACAAACACCTCACCTCCCCATTACGTCTGACGGATTTCAATAAGCTATTTGCGGTAAACGGCAACGACGCAAACACAAAAAAGCTTCTCATCTCTGTGTTTTCTTGAACGCGAAGTTTAAGAAAAAGCTTGGACTAAAATCAACAAGGAAGTCGGTCAAAATACACTGACTTATGACCACAGCATGAGATTATTTAACGGAGGCCAATTTAAGAGTGAACTACTAAAAAAGAGACACTAAACGATTTTGATCAATATCGCAAATTTTAGTCGCTAGCATTAAACTGTCCAAGTCCAAGTTTCGGCTTATATTTTTCCTGAAGTGGTAATAGACGTTCTGTGTTTTTGAGACAAGTAGATGTGCTGTGTGAATGAGTGAGTGAATGGGTGTGAATGAGTGCATTGGGACGAGAAAGTCGTTGAACAAAGGTTTTAGGGACCGCATTTGCTTTGATGTGACAAAAACAAATTACAAATGACTTTTGGAAGCGAAATACTGTAAGTGAAGAAAGTTTTTTAAGAAGAGTAAAACGAAATATAAATAAATCACATTCAGACCCAACACTGACTTTTAAAATTGAACAATTGGCACAAAAAAGAAAGTTGAAAGATTTTTTAATATAAAAGATAAATAGAAACAAATTGTGGAAGGGGACAGAACAATCTGATCGTTGATTGTTTTTCTGTTGCTGCTTTTGTGTTGTTTTCTCTCTTCCTCTTATTCCGTCACATCTATGTCCTGTATTGATATTTGTCATATTTTTTTACTACATTGTAAACGCAAACTTGGTGAACAAAACTTGTAGATTTGTAGATTTCTCTCTTGAAGAAATCTACAAATCTACAAGTCCAGTTGATCCTGATTCAGTCTTTTGGATCAGTATGACCTGGATGGGGATAACATGGTGGAGCAGTGGCTGGCCTTGTTGCCTCACAGCAAGAAGGTCACCAGTTTGGATCCTCGACCAGCTTCCTCCCATCGTCCAAAAACATTCAGATTAGGTTTAATGGACGCGACTTGTCCAAGATGTGACTCCTCTTTTGGGACCGGCTCCAGCTGCCCGTGTGCCTCACGTGCAAGATAAAGCAGTAGAAAAATTAATGAATGAATGAATGAATGAATGAATGAATGACCTCATTTATACAGGTAGAGCTTACACTTTGTTTACATGCACGATGCTGAGTGCAGCTGCTCTTGACCTCATTTTAGAAGCGAGTGTTGCTTATTTTAACTGCAGCAGTGATAGAAGACGCTGTCTCTGTCCCGAGGTCTCCACTCTGTCTGTGTGTGGACATGTATTTCTACCTTTGTGAGGACATTTGTGGCTGGTCCTCAGGGTAAAGACTTGGTTTTAGGGTTAGGGTTAGGGCACTTGTTGTTATGGTTCCAGTTAAGGTAAGGGGTTAGGGATTGCATTGAGGGTCCTCACAACAATGCTGCACAAACTTGAGACTGTGCCTGAATCTGTGTCAGCTCACAGGACAAAGAGGTATTTTTTCTCTTCCCTGAATGTGTGAATATGTCTGAGTGTAACAAACAAACACTTGAACGCATGTAGACGTCTGGAGGTCACCAGTTTCAGACTTTCAACGCTGTCCCTCAAGAAGAAATCTGTCAGACTATTGAATTATTTCTTTGTCTTATGTCTCTGTGCTTTATTTTGTCTACTGTTAATTAACTAAAATAAAGAACCATCATTGTCATCGATGAGTTCAGGGCCACAACGAATGACTATTTTCGATTCATTTCTGTATTATTTCTTGATGAATCAATTTTTTTCTTCGATAGAAAATAGATTTTTACCAAAAGCCGTTTCTGGGAATGATGTGTTTGTTTATTTGTTGCTCAAAATCAAAACTGAATCTTGGCGAGCAAGTTATGCACTAGGAAAATAATGTAATTTTTGTCAAACTAATGGAACAGCCACGTATCTGGTCTGATCTGATGGAGGAGACGTTGAAGTGACATTTACCGTCAAAAATGAGTGAAAATAGAAGAAATTATTTGGTGTAAATTCTTAAAATCAGCTCAATCAAGAACAAAACGACCCAAAAATGGACATTTCTTCATTATATGATAAATATTCACATTTAAGAAGCCAAAAAATCCAATTAACTCAAAACAAACCAGATTAAATAAAACTAATATTTGGTTATTAACATTCCAAGTATGGAAATTTGACAATTTATGTCCAATGGTTCAAAAAAAGTGAACTTTAAAGTATTTATGTCAAATAAATGGAGTATTTTTCTTCTTCCAATTTCATGCCACAATTTAAAAATACCAGTTATTTGTTGGTGCTTTTCTCATGTAATTCTGTGATTGGCTCTGTGACGTGGCAGCGCCTGCACTGATGTGTCCAGACTCCATCAGCTGCCACCACTTCACTCTTATTATACCGTAAAATTTCACACTGAAGTGGAAAATTGAGCACAAATCACAGCGCTCGCCACCGGTGGATGAATAATCTGTGTGGATCTAAAGTGAAAATGCCTGCGTTGATAAATGTCATCAGCACTGTACATGTGCTATGAAACTGTGGTCACTGAGATCATGAGTGACCCTGACGGTGTTTGTTTCATTCCTGTCCAAACACTGAGAAATACTGGTGTATTAACTCTTCATTTTTCAAAGCAGATTATTTCATTGAGAAATCACAAGATATTATTTACAAAATAAATAAATAAATACATTTTATCCAGAAGTTCCTTCCAAAAAAAATCAACTAAAATGTAAATGTCTGTAAATGCAGATTAGTTTGTGTGGAAATGTTATTTTTATCATTACTCGCTGCTTTGTGTCACTTACTCTTTGTCACTTTATTATCACATAATGGCAGAATAAAATAAAATAAAATAAAATAAAATAAAATAAAATAAAATAAAATAAAATAAAATAAAATAAAATAAAATAAAATAAAATAAAATAAAATAAAATAAAATAAAATAAAATAAAAATGCATGTAGGCTAATTGTGAGATTAGCTGCAGGTTACGCACAGTATATGTGCGACGTAAAAGTAATCGGGCACAGAATACGATAAGTATTTACGACATACCATCTGCAAACACTACACCAGGGTGTTTTTATGTTTACATTATGGGATGGATTAACATGAGGGTTTTGTGCTCGGAGGCCTCATCCAGGAGAGTCTTCCTTCAGTGAAACAGCACATATATGGAACAGAATAAAACAATGTCCATTCTTCAGACTTCCCTCTCTCCATGTGGCGCTGATGCATCAAAAACCCGGGTGAAAAATTTAAAAAAGACTTTTATGTTATTGATACCGTCAGCATTATTTATAAATAATAATACAGAATATAGTTTCTATGTTAGTGAATGACAGTGTTTGAGCGTTGGCAGAAGTGTGCGCTCGACTGTTCCCGTATATTTCTGTTGTTTGTGTTTCTGGAGCGAGTTGCCGTAACAAACCCAGTGTCTCCATCACTTTGGTGGCAAAAAGTATCGAGTGGCTTGTAAATGTGGAACATCCCGTGGGGATAAAAGCATAATTTCTTCAAAGGGAAATGCTGAAAATCCATAAACAAACAGGCAGTGAGAGCAGCACCGCCTGAAAGCTTCATCTATTGGAAGATTACTGTAAGTGGCCTCCGGGGAGATTGTAAAACAGATGAGGTGTCTCTCTCTCTCTCTCTCTCTGTCTCACTCTCGCGTGCATGCAGATGTGACACGTGCTATGCTCGTGGACTTTCAATGAGAGGTTAGACCAGGCAAACCCCGAGCGTCACTCTGGTTGTGTAATGTAACAAACTGCCACTAAAGTCCTTAAACTTGGAATAAATGTTTCAGTTTAACAGGTGAAATACGAACAACAACACGTGTGAGCAGGTGTCTCACGTGTGCAGAGTCCTCAGAGTGTCTCGCCACCCATCAGCCATGTTGGTAACACCTTCATCCAGCTATTTCAAGCCCGTCTAAATGAATGAGAATGGAGCCATAACTTCATTTTTGAAGTTACTGTGGTGTAAAAACTACATTTCTGGTCAAATACATTTTACATAAGTTGATTTTGGCCATGAACTCAACAAAAGGCTCATCCAGAAAATATCAAATTGAACTTACTACAGTGTATATGATCTTTGAGAAAGTGTTTTCTGCTTTCTGCAGTCTCACAGCCTTTTTTCCACCACAGGAAGTAAAAATAAGTCATTGAGTGACTTCACTATTTGAATGTATTTGTTTATTTGTGAGGGTCTGGTTGGCAAGTATGCGTGGTGAAGTAAATACACACAAAAAACCCTCATACAACAACGTGAAATGTGCTTTGAAGAGCACAGTTTGGTGTGTTGAAGTGGGTATGAGTTATTGACACGTTTAGTGTGTCTACATGTTTGGAGAGTGAGACGGAAGACACCAAAACACAATTAACACATTGTTTTACTCTCCGCAGGGACTTAAGAGTGATAGTTTTGTAGCAGGAAGGTATAGGAAAAATAAAGTAGGTAGGTAGGTACCAAGTGAGGTAGGAAGGAAGGAAAAATAAGGTAGGTAGGACAGAAGGTAGGTAGGTAGGTAGGTTCAAATAATATTGAGCCTGCATCGCATGATAATTTGGTTCTTAAATTAAACAAAGAAAACCAAAGAGTAGAATCTTTCTAATAGAAGACGGCGTTTGTCTTTAGTACTAATCTTTATCCTCATGTTTTATAGATCTGTCCACGTCGGTTTAGACCTGTGTGGATGTTTCATGTTTTCAGTTGAGTCAGATAAAGCCGCAGTGTCCAGCCACCGATAGATTTCCATGAACAGCTGTGCATCCTTCCATGATGGATGGACTTGTACATCAATGCTTGTGGCTCCTCTGAGATTCTCTTTACTCCTCCAAGCAGAAAAAACACACACCTTGAGGGAAGCCTTCAAGATGGAGGGTTTGAATGATTTCTGGGTCAAATGATTAGTGAGGAAAGGATCCAACAAAAGGGAATTGGTACACAACCGAAGACCTGTGATCAATGTGGAATCACTTTTGGTATTAAAACCGAAAACAGAGTCAAGATCACAAATGTGAGGACAGTGAGCCGTAATATTTGATTTTATTATAATTCTATGATGTTTTGGTTATTAAAAAAGTTGTAATTCCTCTGTTCCACCACAAGAGGCCAATCTGAGCAGGTCTAGCTAGATTAAATGAGGCGAACCATTTACTCTCCATTCTGCATTTTCGGTTGATTTGACAGCATTTAAACTGTGGCCTTTCCCGTAAAAACAGATTTGTACGCAGTAGTAGTAGAACAGCCACTAGGAGGCGCCCCTGTCTCTCTGAACTACCCTGTGATTGGTCACCACCTCTTGACACGGGGTCAGAAAACAGAGACTCGAGGATGTGAAGTCCAGTTCTCTCTCGCATCATTTAACTAAAATTTAAAAGAAAATATGTCGCTTACCGCTGTGGATTTAATGATGAATTAAATGCTTGAATGCTAGAGTGTGTTTTCCCTGTAACTCCCCAAATGCTCCCGTCCTGTCACGGAGACACTAAACTGTGACGACTATTATGTCCAACACCTGGAAAACCCTGCGGTACCCACCTGCAAAGCAGCTGACCCCACAGAGGCAAAGGTGGCACTTCTGGCTTCACCGCTCAGCTGCACCGGGTCAGACGGCTCAATCCAAGAAGCATCGGCTCGCTGCTCACAGATTAACTCCTGCCCCGAGACAAAAAGACAGAGAGAGACAGAGAGAGACAGAGAGAGAGAGAGTCAGTGCAGATGCAGAATGAAAGTGAAGGCACACACTTCGCTCTGGTCACAACACAAGCTGTGAGGACACGAGGGAAACGTCCGTTTACAGTCATGTGGTTCCATTAAGAGCAGAGCTAAAGCTTTCCAACCACATCATTTCTTAATCCTTGTTGGATTTTCACCGGGGAGAGAGACACAAACCTACCTGAGTATTTTTCACTTCCAGGGGTAAGAGTCCCTCACTGGAGTGATCAGAGATGGTTTACACGAGGTTACACAAGAGACTTTTATCATATCGGCTTTTTATCTACACGTTTTATATATTTTAAGAAACGTCACCTTTGCTAAGATTATTTTTCTTTTTCGGCCACAAAAATTAGAACTTCTCCGTCATGAGTGTCTCAGTTTGCAAGCTTGGAACCTAGCATAAGCTTGCTAGCACCCTTCTCCATTGGTAAACGCAGGCATGACACAGCATTAACATTATCTACAGTATTCTCACTAAAGTAGACGACACGACGCCAGTAATCGAGCTAAGTCAAGCTAAGGCCATAGTCTGACTAAGATAGGAGAAAATCCAATTATCGGCTATGTACGTCTGACTCCGCCTCTGTGGGTGGCGCTGTATCTCTACGTAAGCTAGTGTGTATTGAATCAGTTTCATGTTGACCGTCAGAAAACAATATCCAGAAACAAGACTTTTTTTTTTTTATCTACACAGAACCAGCATTTTTTGGGATTTCTTAAAACGCTATTTTAAGAAACGCCACCCTTGCGTTTTCATGTATACAACCCATACTTCATCTGTAGTCGTCTTATTCTTATTTTTAGAGTTTTAACACCGCCGTCTTCTCCATTCTTGGTGTACTTCTATGGCTTCTATGACAGGTCTGGTATAAATACTGTACGACACCATTTAGAGTCGTTTTGGGGGTTTTGTGGAAAGATTGTATAAGGATACAATTTATTTCCACTAACTGGGTTAAAAACTTTTACTTTTTAAAGGACAATGTTTCCTGCCGTTGCAATTCTCCCACGCCTGACATGAACTAATAGAATAAAGGAGTGCAGAAGTGGGCAGCTGTGGATCAGGAGGTAGAGCGAGTCATCCACTAATAACACGGTGAGTGATTTGATCCTTGGCTTCTCCAGTCTGTTTTTCACTCAAGTGTCCTTGACCTCAAATCGCCCTTGATGGCTTCGACTTTAGTGGGCGAATGGGATCAGTGAGTGGGGAAGTGCTTTATACTGCAGTGCAGTCTGACTGTGTGTGTTGGTGGGAGAGTCACATTTGAACAAATACACACTTTCAGACTTTAATGAGGAAAAAATGGGCTAAAAACTAGACGAAACTGGGCAAATAAAAAAAAAAAGGAAATTCTGTTTCCGAAAAATTAATCTTTATTGACTTCTTCTATATTTGCACACCTTGCACAAAAAACTTGTTTCATGCAAACCATTGTTTTAGCTAGTTACTGGTGCACAAAATGTTTTTTTATTGTAATTAAAAATACTAATACTTTAAGGTTATTCTTCCTTTTACCCATATATTAAGTTATTTTTACCAGACTGTACCTTAGGGAGCTGAGTCAAATATTATTTGGATTCCTCTGTGCGTCTCGTACATGAAGCTGAATTGACAATAAAGTGGACTTTGCCTTTACCTTGACTTTGACTATAGCAGAAAACAACATAACACAACACAACCTGTGCTCTCTGCGCCCTCAAACCACAACAAGTCGTTCTTCTGGAGCGCGAAAGTGAATTTTGGCTGCAAGTGTTTTCTCATCAGCAGGGATCGAGTGCACGGGGTCACAGACTTGTGCTTCCTGGGGCTGCACACAGAGGAGGACCTGACCTGGAGCACAGACCCCACACACAGGTGATAAAGAACGCACGGCAGGGACCTCCATCAGAAACTGCTTGTGTCCCTCTACGTAGAGCATGAGACGACATGATGGACCAGCACCAGACGGTTCATTATGAATTTAATATGATTCATAATGAAAATACAGTTCTCTACCATAAATTCTGCAAACAAACAACTAGAACAAGGAAACGTGCCAATTTTGTAAAACTGAAATGCTATAATAGTGTTTTTATTTACAGTGTATATGTACAAATGAAAATGGTCGATATCGCTGAGTAAATGACACACAACAAGCAGCTGTTTGTCTCCAGACTTCATCACAAAATCCACACAGGACTGAGGCACAGTTCCTCCAATTATCACGCAGAAGCCCAGAGTCCACGCTCCCGCCCACTGCTCCACCCTCCTGCTCCCAGAGAAGCCGAGCTTCCGCGGAAGTGACGTTTTTGCCACATTTTTCGACTCTGACATTTTAGAGGAAGCTTCCCTTGCTATCTCTTGAGAATTTCTGTGTGAGATAATAAAGTATCCATCCATCTATCTATCTATCTACCTATCCATCTATCCATCAATCCATCTATCCATCCATCCATCTGTTCTCCATAACACAAAAGCCGTCTGTCCAAGTGAGCAAAACTGTACACTCACACAAATCCATGACTGACACGTTTCACAGTATAAAGAGAATAAAGCTCAGAATATCCTGCGATATTGACTCCACATCTCAACGTCAAAACTAAAAGACGCACATTTTCCTCAGTCAACTCAACTTGTTGGTTGCAGTGTTGCTCAGTTTGTTGTGTTGTGTTTGTCACTTTTTTTTCTTCTGTTTCTGTTTTTCTCCATCCTGTGAAAACTGTCTCAAATGTTTCAGATCAGAACATAATCTGTGCGGCAGCCAAACGACCTTGACTCCATCTTTGTTGGCGATCAGTTTCTTTCTCCTCAGTGACGCTGATGTTCCCGACACGCACAGTAAAGACACACACACACACACACACACACGCACACAGAGAAAAATGATGCCGAGCCTCGCTGGACGTTGTCGAACAAACCCAAGGCCTCGACGGCTCACAGCTCCCCGTCTGTTTGGCCTCACTGGCTCCGTGGGATTATTCGGCCTTGTTGCCGGCGTCTCTGCGGCTTCTGAACTACAGGTGCTCGTCCTCGACGACTCGGCACATTATTCTTCCTTAAAGTTACGACAACGCACTGCGGACTGGAAAAATAAAACCAGAAAAGGGGGCGGGGAGGTGGAGGAGTGTCATTCATCACGATCTAAGCTGTGGCTTTGACTAATGCTGTGTGGAGGCGTGGGTGTTTTTATGGAGGCGGGGGTTCAGCAGGGAGGAGGAGGAGGTTTGAGGTGTGTTCTGAGCGACGGCAACAAAGAGATAAAAAAAAGGGAGAAAAAGGAATAGAAAAACACAGCTGTGTGTTTTAAAGAATAAAGGATATATGGTTATGATTATGGCGTAAAACTGGACGTGACGTCACCCCGAAGAATCTGAACTCCCGTTTTAAGTCTCCAGGATCACTATTTGGCATGTTGACTTTTTGCAAACAGGCTCCTATTGGACGACACCAGCTGTCAATCACACTGGTGTCAACTCATGTGTAAATAGACAGAATAAGTAGTTTAGAAATTTCAAATAGATTAGACGTATAGATTAGATAAATTACAGATTAGATAGATACATTAGTAGCAAATTAGATTAGATCTATAGATTAGAGAAATTAAACATATAAATTAGATAAATCAGATTCATAAATTAGCCCTATAGATTAGTTAAATGACAAGCATACATGTAGATTACACCTACAGATTAGATATAATAGACACATAAATAAGACCTATAGGCTAGTAGCAAATTAGATTAGATCTATAGATTATTTAGACATATTGATTAGATAAATGAGACTCAAATGAATCCTATAGATTAGTTAAATAACAAACATACAACAGGTTAGACGTGTAGATTAGATAAATTACTCTCAGATTAGACAAAACGGGATTGCGTTTCAGCCGCACGGTTTCAGGAACTGTAAAGAAATAGAAGAAAATATACTATGCAAAAATAAAAACAGCAAATTAATTATTAAAGAAAATGTAAACAGCTACACAAAAAAAGGAATAAAATATTGGAATATGACAGAAAATATCACGGTAATCTGTATAAATGTAAGGACAAACACTGCAGCTGTCAACAGCTGTGAAAATGTCGTACAGAGTTATGAATGAATACAATATTCAAATGTAACCGAGTAATCCAATCAACAATGATGGATAGGAGTATATGCTGGTGCCTTATTTTATCATCCATTTGCATCTAAATGGGAAGATAATTTACAAAGTTGACATCGTGTTCCATTGAAGACGTTATCGAGACATTAACTCCGCAGGAAAACGTTTACCGACGTTATAAACAAAGTGAGAAGCAGGCGCTCATTTTCCCCTGAGAGTTCCAGAGGAATCTCAGAGGAGCCCCCTTGTGGCTATTCGGGATATTTTAACGTCCATGTTGGACTCCTTCAGAAAACTGTAAGTCTGTGATTCTGACTGCTGAGGTGATGAATCTGTGGCTGCGACGGTAGCAATGGACAGATTTCAGAGTCGCTTTCAGGTAAAGATATTGACGCTGGGGAAAATGTTAAAGGGTCAAGTCAGAATTTTATTGCCCTTGTAATGAAAAGTCAATAGAAAATGGGGCTTTGCTGTTTTGTATCAGCGACAGGACACGGCAATTTAAAGGGCTGCAAGTTGTATTGATTTGCTCTGAAGTCCTTAATGGTTCCAAAAAACAGCCGCGGAGTGACAGAACAGAGTACAAACGTGACACATTATAAATATTAAACCATTTTTAACCACTTTAACTCAAATTATCTGTCTCCTGTATGTCAAAATAACCAATATGTCCCTTCATATATCACTAATGGGTCTGTGACAGTTTGACAAGGCTAATGTTTGGCCTGATTGTTTGAGTCTTTTAGTTTTTCTCTGTGGCGTCGCATGGTTTTTTAAACACTGACAGGCTGTAGTGTGGTGCAGCACGGGTCAGGGCTTTTTAATATCCACACCCACCCGACACATTACAACAAACAGTCTTTCAGCTCCGCCCCAAACCACAAAAAGAATCATGTTAACCGACCACCCGGATCGGATCAGACCCACAAACCACCAGCTGCCTCGGTCCCTTTCGTCTCCAGCCTGAACTAATGCATCATAAACAGACATGTTAGTCTGGGTGCAGAGTTTATAGTTGAGTAATGAAGATTATTGACAGCCGGGGTGTAATTAGACCCACACTCCCTGGTGTGTGTGTGTGTGTGTGTGTGTGAATGAAAGAGAGTGAGAGAACATGGAAGATGGACAGCAATCAATATGTTTCTGTAGGTTATTTACAAGCCTGCACCTCTTTACCCACTGACCATTAGCACAATGACATGGCACTGACTGTGGACGGATTCTTGATTTGACTTGATGAGAATTTTGTTCAAGAGTTTTATAAAAAATTGGCAGTCGCCCCCTGATGGATGTCCAAGAGAATACAGGTTTCAGACACATCCACACTGTCTTTATTTCTATGACTTAAGACTACGTCTATTATTTATAAGCTAGACTGTGTGCAACACGCCAAGAGTCCAAATAATGAGCTATTCTAGACATCCTCCAAGAGACTTCCTGCCAAATAATGAGCTATTCTAGACATCCTCCAAGAGACTGCCTGCCAAATAATGAGCTATTCTAGACATCCTCCAAGAGAATGCCTGCCAAATAATGAGCTATTATATACAACCACCAACAGAATGCCTGCTAAATAATGAGCTATTATATACAACCACCAACAGAATGCCTGCCAAATAATGAGCTATTCTATAGAACCACCAACAGACTGACTGCCAAATAAAAAAAACAGTTCCATACATCCACCAATGGACTGGCTGCAAAATAATGAGCTTTTCTATACAACACCAACAGACTGCCAAATAATGAGCTGGTCTATACATCCACCAGCAGACTGACTGCCAAATAATGAGCTGTTCGTTAAACCCACCAACAGATTTACTGCCAAATAATGATCTGTTTCAAACATTCACAAAAAACTGACTGCCAAATAGTGAGCTGTTCTAGGAATCCACAATCAGATTGACTGCCAAATCTATTGTAATCTGTAGTGAGAGTAGAGGACGGGGGCAGGAGAGGTTTCAGGCAGCTTGATGAGAACGACAAAGAAACAAAACTATAGCGAAGGTTCTGTTTCTGTATGGATTAGTCAAATTGTTATTCTGGACGTTCTTATCTGTAACCTGTGTGGTTGCCCCCTCATGGCCATTTAAGATAACACAGGTTTGAAACACTTCCACAATGGCTTCACGTCTCTGCCCTGACCTTCATGATCACCCTGTAAAACTAAATTTGAACACTGTAGTCATGAAGTTGTCTGATAAGGTAAAGCCAGGAGAAGTTGCTTCACTGGCCCCCGGGGCCCAGAATTATACACTTTTGTTATTGTGTTTTGTAAATGTATTGAATCTAATCTGGAGTAAGTCCTGGTTTCAGCTGCAAGGCAAAAAAAAAAAGAAAATGCTGCTTTAATGGAAAAAAATAGTGTTTTCTGGAAGTGCTGAGCTCAAACTGTTGCCTTTCACCTCATTTCGATTGTTACCGAGCTCAGACCTCAGCTGCTTCACACAAATTCCAGCCAAGACGCCTGAATAACAACAACTCTCCTCCGTCTCCATAAACCTCCGCAGCTCACATTATTCCACACACTTTAATTCATTCCAACATTTCAATTCTCGCACTATATTTCGCACAATTTATCTTTTTCTTATTATTCCGTCTCTCCGCACTTCTTCGGCCGCTCTGTCATACAAAGTGAGTTGTGCAGTGCAGTTTAAACTTGCAGCCATCCATCAAGCGGCGCAGTTAAGTGTCGGCTTCCCGGCATCAAGCAGTTCCAACCCCGTTCCTTTAAAAAAAAAAGACATTTCCATACAGTTACATTTAATCTTTTAGTTTCTGCTAAGCAGAACCTCGTGGGAGGGAACCTCGCTGTGGCTGCTGGGTAATTTACTTGAACCTGCTGATGTTCCTTTTTTATTAGGACCTTAGTTACAAGGATGGGGAAAATTTGCTCATAAATTTTAATCATTGTCCCGTCTTTGGGGTGTCAATAAAGTTATTAATACACTGCGTGTGGTTGAGAATCCATGCATACAGTACGTGAGGTACAAGGGCAGGATCTCGTTTTGAAATTATAACCGCTCTGTTCTTTGCCCGCGGAATGTTTTTTAATATACACGTCGACGATGCCACAAATATTCACGAGTGTTTAAACTTCCCTGTAATTACATGTTATTAATGTTGTGTTTTATCGCTCCTGCAGTGCGCCCTCTCCCTCTTTGTTCATATTCTGCAGGATGAGGCCACTACGACATCAAATGTACAATAATCTATTATTTATCATTATTATTATTAGCATTGCACTACTTTCAATAGGTGTTGCTCTTATTGTTGTCATGACAACAGCAATAAATGTCTGAACAGAAACAAAAACATTGTGACACTAACTCTCATATAAACTCCACCCACACATGTTACATTTGTCTTATTATTATTTTGGTGTATTTTAATTATTATGATGGAGTACGACGTTATGATTCAAAGCTGATTTCATTTCTTATACTTCAAGTTTGGCTGATTTGAACTTTTCCTTGTATGTCGGCAGATAAGTTAATTAATAATTTTAGTTTCTTTCTTTCTTTCTTTAGAGCCCCTGACATGATGAGCGTTTTGTCCCTGAAGGATAAAATCACATGCTTACTTTGAGATTAATTACCACAAAGATGGACAAGTATGGCCTTTGGAACCTATACTTAGCAATGCACACGTTAATTAACATTAGTTATTTATGATACACTGTCGTATACATGTCTGTTTTTATTCAGGTTTAATTGGCAGTATGGGTTATAATATAAGCAAAGGTTTCTCAAAGCTGATTTCCTCCAAACATCTTCACACGCGTGACCACTCGACCAAACCCAACATGCAAACAGATACGTAACATAACGTAAATGCCATTTTTTCTCCTATTCTTCATTTTGTCCTATTCTTCATTTTGTCAATTAAGAACATGTCTTCAAATCAAGCGTAATTATTAAGTTAAACCGTACGTTCAATGAAATCTATCAAGAAGTCAGCGGTTAACAACGATTCTTCCCCTCACAGATTTAAAAATGCTCATGGGGAAACAGGTCGTGCGACTGAGGTGAAATTGAGAATGAGTCACTCTTTCCTCCGTATTGTCCTCACTATAATGAACCGAGACTATATTTGACTGAAAGAAAGATTCTGAAAATCCAGAAATAGCCTGGTGCACCGATGACGACGGAATGGAAAGGATGTTTAAGTTTTATGTGCATATATAACGTCAGGAAGGTTCCTTTGTTCAACACTATCTGTCATGTTCTGGTCTGTGTGTCGGACTAATGGCTTCCTGCATGACACTAAACACTTAAAAGTCATCAATCAGTCAATCAATGAGCTTAAATTTGTGTTCATCTGGACGTCGGCCTGTCCTGTCTTTGGCTATTTATAGAATCTGCTCCACGTGGAGTTGTGAAGCATCGCCACTGTAATACCTCAAAGATTATTAAACGTCATTATGATGAATGATTTATCTACGCGGCTCCTATTAAAAGGGACTTTATAAAGTGCCTCACAATTCAGGGTCGAATGAAAAGGTCACCAAAAAAGAAGTTATGGTTTAGATTTAAATAAAAGTGAAGGCAGAGCCACGGCCTGAGAGGAATAATGTATGCATTCACGACTAAATGGCTGCTACCTCTGCTACTGGTTTGGAGTCACAAGGATGAAGGTTTTTTCACATGATTGTTGTACGTGAAGACACTCTTTGGTTGGTTTTGCCAATTGGATCACAATCGGGCAAAGTTGTCTTGGCAACTTGTTCCTTTGCCAGATGTATTCAGAAAAAGTGAAGATGGTGGATAACCATTGTGCACCAGGATGCCAAACACTGTTTGTTTCCTTTGTTTGGACAGGTGTGAAAGCTCATCGGAACTCCGGTCTGTTCTGGTCTGCCTAAAAACATGGGTCCTGTTGGTTTGCAAACAGCGAACCAAAGAGAGGAAGTGAGGATAGCTCGCTGCCTCGTCTGCTGCTCATACCGGGCGACATCTTGAGAAAACCAATTAGTTTTGAACACCAAAAAGAAAAAAATAGAAACTCCAAGACTGCATGAATTTGATGTTGCTCTATTGTTTGTTTTTGTGGTGAACAAGCCGGATGAAGGGGATGGATTCCCGTTTTCGCGACCTGGCCAATCGATGAGCCAGGTTTTCTTCTACCACAGGTTTTATTTTCCTCCTGGTCAGTGGTCAGTGGTCAGTACTGCCCCAAACACGCAGCTGTTTTAACTGTGTGACGTTGTCCAGGCAGTTTTGTCAGCATGTGAAATTCAACCAAACCAAATCATTTTTTGGCACTGCCCGGACTATCCTGGGATGAATCTGGATTGTGTACTGTAGACACCAGCTTTCAAGGTCCATTATAGGAAGTAGTGACATCTAATCTCCTCTCTCCTCAATACTCCTATTTCACGAGTGTGCCAGTTAACTACTATGACCTTCACAAACAAGAGCGAAGGTTGTTATGGCAGGACAAAATGGTGGCTTCCATACATGAAGGCCCTCGTCCTAAAGTACAAATAAAACAGGGTTGTTTTAAGAGTTTTTTTTAGTCATTTAAAAAGATGAAGAAACGCTGTATCTGGCTGATATTTCTGTTGTGGTTTTTATTATCTCTAACAGACAAATAAATAGTGCCATTCCTTCATTTGTATTTGTGATAAAACACCACACAATAATGATATACAGGGTTCAAGAAATGATGTTGCTAATCTGGCTCCATGGCACCTGCTGATATCTCCATGGTCCATGACAGACATGAGCTTTGTCTGGGTCTTTATGGACGGGGAAAGATAAGCATCGTTTAATTCTACATAAGAAGCTGAGTTTGAGGATGTAACACTGCACATGAGCAACATACAGACCTTTAACCAGATCCTAATCCTCCTCGACAGTCGGTTTAATACTCGAGTGTCAGATTGAAAGGGAAAGTGGGTGTTTCAGTAACTGATACAAGTGTTGTCTCGCTGTCAGCAGGATCTCACACAGGCAATTTGTTTGTCTGATGTTGAAAGACAAAATGGACCCGGCTGACAGGCTTTTACCGGATTAACGGTGACAGCAGCCGCTTTTTACTCCACTTTTTTCCACAAGTCGGAATAAACAATTAGGTGGCAGAGCTGTGTGATCCCGTCTTATCTGAGGAGAGATTGTGAGGAGAAACTCCAAGCCGTCTCTTGTTTATTTTATTTACTTATTTTTGTGTCTGGATCATTTTCACCCAACACACTCACACAGGTTTGAGCAGCTTTTCACCTCAGGACTGTGCACTGACTCCCACTCATCTGAAATTATCTTAACCATAACCATTTAATGCATATCCCAAAAGTTAACCTAACCACAATTCAAATTTTTGTCCTAAACTAAACCAATTCCTTAGAAATGAGGACCTGCCTCATTAGGGCCAGGTTTTGGTTGCCATGGGGACAATAGGTCCTGACAACAACCTTAACCATCACAGCTAAATGCCTAAGTCAAGTCTTAACCCTCAAAAAGCCCTTTCAGTTTGCAAAGACCAGCCAAAATGTCCTCACAAGGTCAAACTGTCCTCTCAAAGACAGGTTTAAACCAAAATTGTGGAATACTGGAATACAAAGGAACTTTCGGGAAAAAACAGAGGATCAAGGTCACTTGATCAAGAAGTGAACTCAAGCTCTTCCATCACGCTAACCTTGCCTTTGCAACAAGAAGACCTGGGTTCGCGACCCAGTCCCAACAAGGGCCGTTGTGCATCTCTGGGTTCTCCAGTTTCTTCCCACAGTCCACAAACATGCAGATTTGGGGATTAGACAAATTGGACACTCTGAAATTGACTGCGAGTGTGAAAGTGGATGGTTGTCTCTAATGTCTCTGCCGATCCGTGTTCCACATCTTGAACTCCTGCAGCACAACAGTCCATCAACAGATACCGTAACCGTCTGTCATATTGTATGTGAAGAGATAAAAGTTGGAATATGTCTCAGGAAACATGGGTCGAAACAGGAGCAAATTACACATCCGTATTAGGGAAACCACAGATACCCGTTATCATAGTCTTGGAGTGAAGTTAGCAATGACTGATGGAGTTGAAAACCAACAACAGTTTGAAATATTTGCTTTATATTAAAACTTTCTCATGCTAGCCTGCCGAACTGCAGCAGAAAGACAAACCAACAATCTCACTTTTAATTAATCCACTTTAAGAGAGATAAATTATTAATGTGCCCTCTGGCTCACTGAGCAATCAAATCTGGTATTACATAAGATGTGTGTGTGTGGGGGGGGGGGGTCTAAATGAGCTTGGAAGCAGTAACATCACACTGAGCTGTGGAATCCTGGAAGAATTTGAGACATCATAGGAGTTAATGAGCTTCACATGCAGTTTGATCACTCACACATATGCTGTATTTAGAGCAGGAAGTTAGATATATGGATGTCAATGAGGAGATTTTTGTCAGAATTTTTGTCAATAGTGAAATGATTTTGGCTAACGGGGACAGTTCCTCTCCGGGGATCCTTCAGACACCCAGGAACAATGGCTTGTGGGTTTATCTCACCACAGATCAATGGCATATGTGACTGTGCAAACTGTTTGTCAAACTGTGGCCAATATCAAGTTGTACAGAAGAACGTTGTGCTCACAGCCTGTGTTTACACGTCGACTGTGTCTGTCTGCTTTCCGTTTTTATACCAGCATTGTATGACTCACATTTTCTGTGACAATATTATCAAACTATTTTCTCGGTTTAACTCGACACATGATAACAGTGGAAATATCTATAGGAAATGCTATGTATCAAATGCAATTTAAGGAGTGTAACAAAATAAATGATGCAAAAGTTACGCAGATGATACACTGATTTATATAAATGCAGTTTCAACTGGTTATTGTATCGTGTTATTGTATATTTCTTGTCTTCAAACTCTTGGGAGACAATTCTCACTGGAGTTGATTTCAGATCTCAAATCATATAATCCTATCACATTAAATCACATCAGAAATCCGCATGTCATCAGCATATCACCCTATAATAAAAACTATGTTCCCAGAATTGTATCTTAGCTTATCTTCCAGGTTTAAATGTCATTTTTTTAGATAATAATTGCTAGTATTTTTACTTCATGTCTTGTTTTATGTGGAGTTTAAAAGAATTTTGTCCAAATGGTGCACAATAAAGTTATTTAAACATAACCTAAACGCTAACCAACTGAACATCATGGTGGTGTAGTTACACATCTAATACCATAAAGACGCTGTATGTAAGAAATGTGTTGTATCAAGTCATAAAAGGACCACAGTATGTCATCAGAAATTATTATAAGGAAAAATACTTGTTTCACTGTGTATTTTAATGTTGTGGAAAAGGGGCTATAAGCAGATTTATCTTCCGACTCATGCATAATTTGATCATTAAACTTTATTTGGACTGCAGTGGCCTTTTAAAGCTCTATTTGTACATGTTACATAAAGCAAAAATAACAAAAATAAAAAGACTTCTGTTTAGAAATCGAGCATATACATCAATATTTTTTGCTGGAACTTGCCTGAGACAAACTGGGTGAGTATAATCCATCAGAGCGGACAGCCGCTGTGCTTTCACTGTTGTCTCAGGAAAGTTATTCTTGTACGGCAACACAATACCAACTTTTCAACAATAACAACAACAAAAAAGTGACAAGTGCAAAAACAGAAATTGTGTTTTCCAAGTTTCGAGTATCAAGTCCGTAATGAGATTTTCATAAAGCAATGAAACGACGGCGACAGACATTCAGCCTTTTTAAAATGGTTTTCACAGTCAAAACCAATGTTCACCGCCAGCCAGACGCAAGCATTTACTGACAAGAGCTGACTTTTTTTTTTGTAAGATGATTGAGTGAGCGGTTTCCAAAAACAGTTTTACATGTCCAGAGGGAAATAATGCAGTGATGGTTTCACTGCTGCAGCTCTGACCTCGTCGGTTGTAACAGGACACAGCCTACCGTAGTGAGTATAGTTAAATTCTATTAGATTTAACTAGTTTTCCAATAAAAATGACCAATGTTTCCACCTTTTATTTGCAAAAACAAAGTGCTTGAGTTCAGGTTCTGTCAAGCAACAGTGTTGAAAATGAAAATCCTGGCCCTTTTGTAATATTATTCCTGCATTTCACGTACTGTAGAGCAAACCACTGGACTCTAGCTGTCATAAGTTATAAGAAACATGACAGGGACGAGACATCCGATCAGACTGAAACCACCCACAACCTCTCAAATCACACAAAAACAAACCAAACATTGAAAGTAATAATATTTCGACAGGTGCCATTTGTGCATTAAGGAGTCCACAGAGAAGAGCGTCCCCTGAAAAACCACCTCTTGTTACACTGAATTTGACAATCAAGCAATTTTTCTTCTGCTGCAAATGAAACTCAGAGCATTGTTCAATTTCACACGACCTCATCCACCACTTATCTGAGTAGACAATGATTACAGACAGCCAAATAACTATTAGAGTTTCCTCTTGGCCACAGTTTGTGGCCAAATTCATTGGGCTTGTATCTCGAGGGTTGCCGGTTTGCCTGAACAAGGCACTCAATCCCCCCATTGCTCATCGGACACAAAAACGTGCTGACTGGTGTGTAATTAGGATGGATTTAAATGCAGAGGTAACCACTAATTTGGTGTATTACAAACATAACTCTGATTCCATGTGTATTGTACACATGTAGACTATTAGAGTCGGAAATCGAATTTTCAACCTTCCATTTGCAAGACGTTTCGCTCTACCACTGAGCCCATTGACTTATAACTAGTGTACAGTGTGCTACTAGCATGTAGCAACCATGCCTATCTGTTATCTGTGATCTGCAGCACAGCCATCAGCCGCATGGATTGTAAAATATTCAAGTGACGCCAAATAATCGGCAAAAACAATCATTCCGTCGACCTGTAGTCAACACAGATCTGTTGTCTGAAGGTTTATTGATCAAGTGGACGAAATTTTTAAATTAGCCAACAACCTGCTGGAGCTACCAATTTAGCGATGTTGTCCCAACACAATGCTAAGTCGAATCCCTCAGGGATAACTACGAAAACACAATGTAAACATTTTCGATCAAAATCAAAACATTTTAAGCGGCAACATTAACTTACAAAGTCCAAATTTACCAGTTAAGGAGCTAGCTAAGGAGCTAGCTTATGTGTGACTATAATACTATAAGTGACTCTGAATGCTACAACACAAAATGCAAAAGACAATTTAATAGTTAACATTGCATCTTCTGGATTATCCATCGTCACACTTGTCTTGTGCTTATGCTAATGTGAGAGGATTAAATCCCATCTGACAGAAAACCTCATTGAATTAGAACAAACGCCGTGTGCAGCACACGTTCACTGCAAATGTGCTCATGCTGCAAAAGTGAAAAACATTTATTACAAAGACGACGCGGCTCATATTGCATTATGTTTTTCTCCCCTCGCTGAACAGGTGTCAAGTGTAAAAGGTCTGATGAAAAGCGCTCTGTGAATAAGTAGCTCTCTAACTACCGGGCCGTTCTTCTCAGCATTGTGCGCTCAAACGGAACAGAGTCATTATTTGACTTGTAGCTCATATTTCTCTTTAATTCATTTTAAAAAACTGCCTGGGTGGAAGTGTGTGTCATGTTTGTTTGTATACCTGCCCTTAGAGAATTTATGATCCGGGCTATTGACGCTAAATACCCCGCATGTCAAGCCAAGGTGAACAATTAATTAGGCTTTGCTCAGAGAGGCGTCCACTGAAAAGATGCCCGACTGCTGCTGTGTGAAATGATGGGATGACGAAGCCAATGAATGAGCTCCCCGTTACTCTGTGGCCGAGCTGAGGAAGTAGAAAGCGAAGAGAAAAAGCCACCGTGGTTTCTCATGCAGCCACAGATGCCATCGCTGCCTTTTATCCACAGCTTTTGTCCAAGACACAGAGGGGGATTTTTTTTTCTTCCCCTAAAAGATGGATCTTTATGAGACAGATGGGAAGTGTGAGTTCCTTTATGAAACACGGTTTCACTGCCAAAGCAGTCATGAAGCTATTAACAATTCCAATATATAGACATTACTGTACTTTAAAACTGTACTATGTAACTTTTAAATATAAAAAATATGACATTTATGCATTCAAACGGTCAAATGAGTTCACACAAAGCTAATTATGTCTATCATCTTCAATTAGATCAGTGATCCAAAAAGCATCCACAAAATTATTCTACAGCTCAAAAAACCCAGTTGTTCAGTTGAACTGGATAAACGCTTCATGTCACAGCCCGACCCTGCTCTGCTGCTGTATACACACAAACGCTCCCTCAGGCAGGTCTTTCACATAAAGTCCAAACTGAGGCAGATCAAATTCCAATCTCAACGAATTTGACCGGGGACCCTAAAGTCCCTTGAAACGGCCCTGAGAGTGCACAAATACAGATCAAACTGGGTAAACAATGACTCCTATTGCTTTTATATAAATCCCATCAGTGGCTTTATAAATGTGGGAGTTGCAAAGAAAGGTTACGTCGACATATGTGGTTGAAAGTAGGTGCAGTGAAGTTAAAGAGCCACATTCATGTTTGCCAAGGTCAAACACTGCTGCCAATGTCTGAGCCACTCACTAAAAATCTCACATTCATGTCTCCACTCAGAGTCTCTCGCTGCGAGGAAGGCAAACCCGTCCTCTGGTTCTGTTATTTACTCGTATGGAAAGAACTACCTGCAGTGGAGGGACTGCGGTGATGAAGGGGATTAGCTGTATTTACGCTCCCAGATGTTTGTCTGCAAGCGAGCAATCACCGTTGAGCGCGCGCGCTCCGAAATGCCGATCCTGAGGGGAGGTGAGCCCGACACAGGAGGATCTTTGCATTTGGAAAAGAAAAACAAAAAGCAGGGGAGTCTTTGATGGGATTAGAGTCGAGAGAAACAAACAGCGGGATGAAAAAGCAAAGAGGGGGCTTTATCTTTGCCGTTTCTGCGACACCACAGAGCTCGCTTTGTTCACCTGATAATGTGTTGATTTAAAAACCAGTAATTACAGCCCTTCCATCACATTTCTACAGACATCTCTGTTAGCTTAAAAGCTCTTTTGGGCATTGTAGACGGATTGTATTTAAATTCTATTAACCCAAATCACGTATCACTAACACATTTTGTTTTTTTATGCAAGGACTAAACAAATAATTACACACGTAAATGCCAAAGCCCATCAGTGTTGGCGAGTTGAGCTCAGCTCACATTGATCCAAAACCCACTTCGGCAGCCATTAGTGAGTTCTCTGGAGCCCAAAAAAAAAAAAAATACAGAGGAGTGAAGGGGAAAAAAAAACCAGGCAGGGACAGAGTTCACGCTGTGCCGTGGATGGTCTATTCTGCTGAGCCTCCAGCTGTCCGTGTTGGTTGATCTGAGCTCCCCAGCTGTGGAGACCACCAGGCTGCTGTTATCAAAGCCGTCTGATGTCTCACACAGTCGAGACTACAGAGAGCCTCCGTGTCCTTCTGTGAATGTGTCCCTTCAGCCGTCGTTCGGCCACGGCGTGTGCGTGGCATGTTAATTATTCTCTGTCATCTGGCCAGTGGGACTGAAAACGTCTTTGCTTCACAGGCACAAATAAAAATGAAAGCTTTTACCGTTCAGAGTCTATAGTATTAACATCCGTCTTTAATGATCCAACCACAAGTTGACTACGTGTTGTATTTACTTTTTTTCAATCCAATACCCAAATCGGTCCAAAACATTAATTTTACACCTTTTAAACTATGAAACTATAGCTCTTTCAGACAGATGTGGTTTTAGTTCTGGTCCTGGCTCCATTCTGGAGTCTCAGAACCAGCCCGCATTCACACAAGTTCGAAAGGAACCAACGGAGGACGTTACGCTGCGCTACTCAGGCACTTCCTCTTCACGACCCAGAATATGACACGCCCACTGATGATGTCACGGTTCACATGGAGGAACCGACTATTTTTTTGGTTCCTGCTGTTTGAATTTGCCTGCTGGTTTGAAATGAGGTCACAGAGCCCTGCCGGTGTGAAAGGGCTAATAGAGCCGTTATAGCTGTTATAATAGACCACATGAAGATATGATCCATTCCTACAATTTATTTGTAAAATATCATATAAATATAACATTTAAATATAAATATAACATTTATCACTGTAAGTATCAAGATAGTTCTATATTCTGGATCCTCTGTGTTCATACTGCATACTCTACTTTATTTCTGTTATCGTATGTAAAGATAGGGAAAACAAGTGTCTGTCTTTGCTGCTGGAGCATTTTAAATGTTCCCATTGTGGGACTAATAAAGGACTTTCTTATCATATAATATTTTGAAATTGATCTTTACATCCCTAATGATTAATTTGTCCAAGTCACGGATGATTCACTGGCCCCCGGGTGAAAGTCATCACTGTAGTCTGGTAGTTAATTCTGGTCGTTAATCTACTGCTAATCCAGGATATTTCTGAGATGATCTGCTCTGCCTCACAGCTGATGCCAGGAAGCATCCGCAGTAACGTAGTGTGCATGTGGGGAAAAGCCCCCCCAAACCCACCCCCCTTTACACATGTAGTCGTCAGTCATTGCCCACATCAGCTTGATTTGCTTATCTCACGCACCACAGGAAAACATGTGCTTCACTCATAACAGAATAAAAAGCTAATAAAACAGGAGTAAACACCATGTCACCAGCTGAGCACAAACCTGCCAGTGGATTCCCTTAAAAAAAAAAACCCAGACTCAGCGCGTGACTAAATAAATTAAATTGTCAGTGTATATCGACTTCATTGTGCTGCTGCTGAAAATCGTTGCAGCTCTGAATGAAGGTGCAGAGAGAGAGACGAGGCGCCTTTCGCTTTGAAGCGGCACTCTGCAGAAACAAAGAACGCCGAAGCACTTAAAGTATCATCAATCACTGCACATTACAGGAGGAAATGTGCGACAGAGCCTCCAGGCCTCCGTCTCCACTTTCATGCTCCGGACCTTTTGCTTAGAAAGGTGAGAAGGCCTCGGCGAGCTAATTGAGGCTATAGCGCTACGTTGCAACACAAGTCGTGTTGGAAGGATACAGTAGGATGACTTACAGTATCCAGCAAGACGTCCTGGAGACACGTGTCCAAAGTTAACTTAAAAGACTTGGTTCGAAAGCAGTGGCCAGGTGCACAAAACCACGGGGTTATAATTACGCCAAGGCTAATTTCCTCCTCCCAACAGCTGGTCAACTAATACTACGGCTACACAGAGACGAGGGGTGGTGGTGCACATGCTGCGATGAATCAAATAAGCTGCAACATATGCACTGGATTTGTGCAGGAAAAAAAACATTGCGACGGCTTGAAAAGTAAACCCACTTCCGAATTGTATATAGACAGAGTAATCCCGGCAATCGGCGGGGGAAGATTAATGCAACGGTTCTGGTCCATACCAAGCGTGTGCGCTTATTTACGTAAGAGGCTGGAAATCACTGCACATCTATGAGAGGGAAATCAGGTTACTTTCTGCATGAGGACTATATTCAATCACTGACCTTTAGAGCTCAAAGAAGAGGGAGGGCTACACTAATCAAATGAACCTGTAATGGAGAGCCATGCATAAATGATGGATGACATCTGCACTGAAGCTCACTGCCACAGAGAGTTGTTCTGAATCTACCATCACACGAGCCGGAGACGCTTCTTTTTAACTGCGATACGACTATTACATTGAATCCAGCGATACACAATAATAACAATAATTCTTACATAAAATACTCTGTCCTCTCTGTCTCACCCCCTCTCCCCCGCGACAAAACCCATGTTGATAAAAAAAAATATACGGACAAACAACAGGAACAAGGAAATTATATAATAGTGTTCTTATTTACAGTGTAGAATTAGCTGAGCTAATAAAGTTGTGTTTCCACCAGGTGGAACAGTTTGGTACAATATGGTGCGCTTTGTTTGCACTTCTGTTACGAATAATACAGGAATAACCAGCCAATTCTTTAGCCAATTCTTCCCGTGGGGTACCAGAGTAAAATGGTATGATACAATTAAGGAAAGGAAAGAAAAGGAAATCTTCTTTATTGTCATTATACAAGCGAAACTGCGCAAAGAAATGTTGAGGTCAGATGGATGGCTGATCAGAGCTGCGACGCCACAAGAGAACAACCGGACTGAATGCTGGTAACAATCTAACATGTTTTGATGGTGGGAGGAAACCGGAGAGCCCGGAGACACGGGGAGAGTGACCTGGCCAAGACAGGCAGCAGTATAGTCATATACATACACACAAATCACTTCTACAGCCAGATGTTTCTGCCTCCAGATCGTCCAATTTCCCCTTCTGGGCAGAGGGAGCAACCAGTTCAGTTTTGACTTTTGGGACAGACAGCAAGGACAAATCCAGAGACCGAAGACTGTAAGTCCCAGTATTCTTTTGGTTAATATAGGACAGACATGCAAACTCCACACAGAAAGGTCCCAGGCTGGGAGTTGAACCCAGCACAGACCTTCTTGCTCTGAGGCAAAAGTGCTCACCACTGTGCCCATTAAACTGATGCCACCCAAGACGTCTTGCTCAAAAAAACAGCCACAAACAGAGCAGGAAAATATAGCTACGAGCAGTGGGGCCCAGGACCCGCCCACTGCTCCATTGACGAAGACGAGATGAGCTCTTCCTGGAAGATGATGATGATTTTGACATATTTATCCAATCCCTGTCTCGCTCAGCGCAGTGAACAAAAGCTTATTCTGTGCTGTTTCATAGAGATCAAATGAAGCTGATCTTCAAAAAGTGCATTTATTTTAAGACGTTTTATTGAAACCGTTGTGGTCATGTGCTGTCAAAGTGTAGGTGAAGGTCTGGTGGTGGTTCCCTGGCATCATTGGGAACAGGAAGAATTAGCAGCTCCTCACTTCTATCACACACTGAACCTTTACAGTAGAAAAATAAAAGCCTCAGTAACTCAGCAGTTCTTGAGGTCTTGGAGAATTGGTTCACAGCTGGTCCACAACAAAAACATCATAAAGTTATTGTGTTAATGCTCAAACATCTGTTGTTGTGCATGTAACATGAGACTCAGCTGTAATTACCCGTGTTCAGTGGAACACTCGCCCCCGTGCGCGAGTGAAGGAAACTAATGAAGTCGTCTCATACAATGTTAAATACAGAAGCTCCTGTGAAAAGGTGAGCGGCTGGCCAGTATCTCTGAGAACAAGGTCAATGTGCTCAACATGATCTCTCTTCATTCCACTCTGCTGGACATGGGGATAATCTCATGCATCTTTAATCCCGTTGTACTGTGCCCAGACTGAGGAAATGGAGTGGATGGAGAGGAGAGAGAGAGAGAGAGAGCACATGCTGCAGAGAAACTGCACGACCTGGAGAATCTGCGGCTACATTCGATTGTTTCCCGACACCTAAGCTGTTGTTCTACCGCAGACAGAAATGCTAATAGCGCCTGTAAACCATTTCACAAGCCAATAAATGCAATTTCACTTTACTCACGTTACACAGCAAGAGCCAATTCCATTACATATGTATATGATTTTTGCTTGATAATGTAGAACCAAACACTACACAGTGTTCATTTATTGATTGATTTTTATTGTCGCCTAATGACTGAATACGGAGTTCACGTTCAGGCACTGGTTTCTGAAGAAATGCTGCAGTTTTAACAATGCACACATTATGAAGATGGTAACAAGCATTTAAGAGTCCGTCCCTTTGCTCCAGACTTCTTTGATAAATAGTAGATGGAAAGCAGGGACAACCCACGGCCGAGCAGAAGGGAATCAGGCTTGGAATTGGAGGGTAAGGTATAAACAATCCCCGTTGCTTATTGTTAATTACAGACACTAAATTAACCCGAGCCACGAGGAGCCATGTCCTAGTGCCAGTCCCAAACCCTGGTAAACAGGAGAGTTGGGTCAGGAAGGAAGGGCATCTGCCAAATCAATGACCCTGGGGGGAAAACAAGTGGATGGGATGCATGAAATTTAAAAAGACATTCATGACGTGCACTGAAATCTGGATATTTTGCCTGAAATTGTGACGTGTGAGAGCTAATATAACTCAGAACTCTCAGCCTTTAATTCAAATTTCTTTGAAAATGACCCTGTGAACATCCCATGTGAGAATGCTATGACCCCTGACCTATGACTCCTCACCTAAATGTTCTGCGCCAAACAGTCTCTAGATACGTTCTTCATATGTGAAGAAAAACTCTTGGAACCAATTTTCCAAAAGTTTTTTTTAAAAACTTCACGGGCCAAAAATCTATGATTACTGATTTCAGATGATCCCCTGATGCCACTATCAGTAGCAGATAGATTAAATTTCACATGAACATTCACACTGTAATCTCCTGACAGGGACGATCCCATGACCTTTTCACTCTTTCACTTGGTTCAGATGCTATTACTATAATAAAACACCAATACCTCGATTAAAACCATGACTTGTCAAAAGCTTGATCACTTGGCTCCATTACTATACTATAATACACATAATACTGTGTCTTTTTGCCCCATTCTAATTTATGTTGACCTAAAGCTGTGTGACTGAGATCATTGTGAGACAATGGGAGATCTGTCATGGCAGTGCGCCGACTGCCAAAAGAAATAAAATGCTATATCAAACTTTTATCACCTGCATAGCTGCTAAATATCAAAGGCTACATTGAAATGACCAGGCTGAAGTGATTCCTATCTAATTTTATCCACTGATGTGATTAAAACTGGATTTTTTTTCCCCCCCAGGGCTGAGTGGACACAAGTTTCTTTTAATTTAATTTGATTTTCACCTCAGATTTGCATCACCTCACTATGTGGTCGTAGAAATTGCATAAATCCTGCGCATGTCCATCGTACACGAGTGAGAACATGACATTTTTGCCTGTACAGATGCACTGAACGTTAATGTTACTGACCCACAACGGATGTGCAGTGAAGTCACGTTCACTTGAAATTCCAGTGGAGCACACAATGCTTCTACCTAAGTGTCAAATCTGATCCGTGTTGAATTGTAATTGCAAAAACGTGGCCGGTAAAGTGACTGTGCATGTTAGCATGCTGATATTAGCCTTTAATACAAGCTCATAAAGCCACTGACGTAGCTAGAGCCCCTCAAGTCTTGTTCACACCTCGCCTCATGTAACATTAGGCAGTAATTTCCAACTCCCACAGACTGAGACTGAACTTATCAGCGTCAATTAAAGCTTGGTGTACGACCGTATTAACGTCGCCAGGAACATTATCATCACAGAGATAAAACCATTACTGTGCAGATGGTTGTACTAATGTACCTGGTGGCACAGATTCTGCTCCATGAATCCAAGGCAGAGATTATGGGAGGGACGCACTCAGCCCCTCTGGGATTATACGTGGGTCCAGTGCACACATCATCATCATCATCGACATATGTAATATACATAATTCCAAGCCCAAGGAGAAGACATCATCACAGATTTGTAAAGGAGGGAGAAAGAGTGAGAGTTCACCAGCGGAGAGAGGAAACTTCCAGTCCCTGCAAAGCAAACACAGAGTTTCTCCTCTTCACACGTTATATATTTTAGGAAATAGTGGCTGAAAGCATGTAAAAAAAAATCACAACTGGAGTAAAGGTTGAAAACAGTGTCTCTTCAGTCTTCTGTATCTGAACTGAAGTAGAAAAGAAGAGAAAGAAGAGTAGACGCGTGCTGTCAGGCTGCAGTACCACTGAAAGACAAAGAGGGAGACAGAGAGCAGGTTTGTGTACAGTATGTCATTAAAATGTGACAGAAACAGTGAAAATGGCACTTCTCTACATGTTTGTTGAACCACTGGTTTGATACCAGACTGATTCCATTAATAATGTGTACAAACAATGATGTTAGCAGACTTTGGTCCCCACTAAAAGTATATGTCTGTAGGAGGAGAGGACATGAACTCTCATATGCTGTCTTTAAATATGGTACAGTTTGGAATAGCAAAGCCCTGGGCCAGACAGTTCCTTTATTTGGTCCGTTGGGTGTGGACGGTGTCTGATGACCGTGTAGCGTACCGGTGCAACTTCAAGGAACGACGACATTGAACGCAACACAACACAACAGCGAGCAGCTCTTTATGTGGCTATGTGTCTCAACAAGACGTCAATCTTTGAATGAGAAATGACTGCGGGCATTAACCTCGACTTCCACGGGATATTTACACACCGATCACAAGAGAGTGACGTTTTTCTGAGCCTATCTAGCTCCACCCTGACCGTACCATTTTACTCAGGTATAGCAAGGGAAGGGTGCCAAAGAGTGGAACGGTTCACTGTACCGTTTCACTCGGTGGAAACATGGCTTCACACGCTTTAGTTGGGATCAAAGCAGGTGAACATTAACACATTAACACATTAACACAGTTAAAGTGAGGTTGTGTTTGTGTGCAAACAATGACGTTCGTCGATTTTGGTCGCCACTAAATCTTATAAGAGAATATTTGAAACCTCTTTAATCATAGTAACATTTTACTTTGTGGTGACAAAGACATACTTTTTTGGTAACACTTTAGATTAGGGAACACATATTCACCATTAACTAGGTGCTTACTAACATGCATATAAGTATCATACCACACCTTTATTAGTAATTATTAAGCATGTATTAACACCTTAATCAGGAAAAATCTTAATTCATGCCATAATAGAGGTAGAATAAGGTTATGTAGAATAAGGTGTTAATACGTGCTTAATAATTCAAATAAAGGGCTAGTGTGCTGTTTATGCACCTAGTTAATAGTGAATATGTGTTCCCTAATCTAAAGTGTTACCTTTTTTTATTACTTGACATGACCTGGTGTTGCCTTTAAAATGCACCGGTTGTGTGTTGGGTATGAAGGAACACTACATAGTGGACTAAAAAGGGCATGTCCATTATTTAAAAAGTCCTGTGGGTGTTTGGCATTCTGCATCACTGAGCTTACTGACAATTCATCTTGCCTCTCCTGCAGTTTTTTTTCTCCACTGACCATTAGCGCGAAATGTCCCGAGAGAATCGTTTGTCTCCAAATTTGAGAGACAGACGACAGGATTTGACGTTCGCCCAGTGATGTCTTGCATCACTAAAACATTTCCTCTTATAAAACGCCACAAAAACCTCCATAAATATCTGATTATGACTGAGAAATAAACCAAAACCACAATTTATACAGCGAGTCACTACATTTTTCAAAAGCGCTAAATTGTTTTTGAGTTCAGTCATGCTCCAACATACAGGAAGTCATTTGCTGGTAGCTTTCACTCAGAGTTCCTGATATAACCATGAGCATACATATATTTTAGGCATATGTGGCCCCAGCGGGAATCCACCCTTTAACCCTGGCTTTGTTAAAGCAGCAGAACTACACAGCACCACACTGTTTTACAGCAACATGGTTCAAAAGTGAATCCGAAAGCAGTCAGGAGTCGTTGCTTCATGTGGGACTACAAAGGCTTGTTTTACCATTGTTTATGTCGATGCATTGCAAGTCGTCTGCTACAGGTTTAGGCCGAATTCAAGCTGAGATTAAATAGATTTCAGCGCTGTGTTCCATACAATTTAGAATTCAATGCAACAGAGTCAGAATTCCCACTCACGAACTCTGAAATCCTTCAAATCCATTTATCCAAACACACGGAGGAGAAGCATATCTATGACGATCAATGCTAGCAACAGTGAAACCTCAACGAGAATGCAATGTTCCCCATTAGTAAATAACTCAAAATTTAAATGTATAATCACATTTAAGTGGCAGAAATATAGGTTTGACTGATAATACTCACAACACCAGACATTCCGTTGGGTAAATGTGTTATTTCTGTTGGTTTAAAGCCTCCATACCTTAAAAAAAATCATGTATTTATGGTTATTGCTCCAAACACTGGAGGTTGTCACTTACAGTATTGAATAAAAGTTTATAGCTGCACGCCTTGATTGACTTTTTTGGGGCCACTCGAGGACAACATCGTTAAATTCATAAAGCCGTTACGGCAAAGATGCAGCACGTGTTAAAGAGATGTCAAATCACCGCAAATATAACCCGAAGCAAGGCATCTGCAGTGTACGTGAATGTTGACTTCACATGTAAGCCATTTGACCTACAGCATGCGACAGTGGAGTAGAATATAAAACTATTGTAAACTGATAAAAAAAAAATCAAAGCGTGCTGTGTGACTTCATGTGATCCCTGACTGAGTCCATGATGTCCAGATCGCGGCTCTGTGGGAGTCCGACCTTCTGTTCTGGACAGTTTCAGGACTCCTCTGTTCTCCTCATCTCTGAACGTGGTTCTCTGTAGAGAACCGTACATCTCTTTAAATATAAACAAATGTTAAAGGCCGAGTGAGTCTTTCAGCTCCACGGGACTCTCCGTTGAGCTGGGTTTGGATCTTGCTGCACACAGGAAGTGATTCATTTCATGTCAAGACAGATGGAGGCAACTGCAACGTGGTGCCAGAAAAGTGAGTTCAAAGTTTAACTAAAAACGCAAAGAAGTGTCCACAAAAAAGTTTTTTTTAAAAATCCAGTCATTCATCAGTTTGACAGGACAAGTATTTCTCGTCTCCGCCCGCTGAATATACGCTAAGTCTCATAGTATTGCTTGTTTTAAAGATAAAGGATGCAGCAAACCAATAACATTTCATTGTTTGCGCTCATGAAAATCAACCAGAGGCAGAAGAAGAACATCAACAACAACTAAAATCACCAAAGTGTATGAGCAGCTATGCCCTGCAGCTTTAAATTAAAATGAAATTATAGTTTTTTTTATATTTCAAACTGCTAAACTATAACAACGATTACTTTTATGCAACACAAAAAGATCACTCTTGAGAACTTTGTGTAAGTTTCTTGAGTGCTTAACAAATCTGCAATCCTGAGCTATACACGAGACACGGACACAAATAAACACTCTTTTCTTGAATTTAGAGTTAATAACTTGGTCAAAAACACACAGATGAGTCCATACAGCTTCACCACTGCGATACGGGGAAGATAGGATGGAGGTCTGTGTGTATTCTTTGCTTAAAATAGCACTTTAAAACAAAGGTTCCTCATATACTGTATATGACCTCTTGTGACGCTAACTCCGCTCCAATGCCTGATTTTGAAAAATGCCAAGAAAGTGCTTCAAACGGTGGAGGGCGAAAGGTGACGAAACAACAGCTCCGGCGTTTATAAAAAGGGGGAGGAGTTTGGAACAACATGCCTTGTGCTGATTTGACGAGAGGGTGACAAAAGCTTTTTCCAACAGGAAAAACACGGAGAAAGCCAGTGGCAAAACATGACTGCAGTAGGTGGTGTTTCACCAGAGAGGGCAGTAGATACACCGTTTTATTACATCTGTAATTTCAATCCTTTATACTAAACTGAAGATTTGCACGTGGATCAACTTACAAAATGAACGAGATAAACATTAAAGAACCTGTAATTATGAGCGACATGTGATGTCTATACTCGCACTTCCAGTTGATAACTTTAATGAAACCCCGTCGTGCTCACTTGGAGTTCACTTGCTCACCAACCCTGAATCCACACACGGCGTCTCCACGACGACCCGATGGCCACAATAACAGACATGCTACCTCCCACACAGCACTTTCAGTTCTAAAATGTATTCCTCTTCATTATTCCTCAGCGTGGCGTGACCTTGTTTGTTCATGGTTTTGTGCTGCTGCCGAAGCAATAAACTCAAAGTTTTCTTTTGCTTACCTTCCTTTTTTTCTTATTCTCTGGCTTATTTACAGCCATCAGTGAGAGAACATCACTGTCCGTATAAATCTGACTCTTAAAAACCGGCTTAGTTGATGATAAGTTGAATGATCTGTATGAGCGATATTTCCAAACATTTAAAAAGCACACAATACAACGATTTTGCCATATGACGATGAAATTCCACTTAAGTAGATACTAGGGATAGCACGATACCACTTTTCCATGTCTGATACCAATACTGATATCACAAACTCCAGTGTCTACCAATACCGCTCGTCTTTTTAAACTATGAAGCTGGGAAACAGCCGAGTCAATTTAAGCTATTTCACAATTATCCAACTGTGTAACATAAAGCAGAAATAAGACATGTTTACATTATGTGCAGTGATTTTTTGGATTGGATCAGATTTTACGTATCCACGACATTAATTAAGTGTTTTAATTCAAACAGTACAACATCCAAATTGAGCTCTCGGTCAGCATCTCTGTTGCATCCAACAATGACCCACACGTTGCCGTTGTAATAACTTCACTACAACATGTGAACATTAACACTTTGATGGCAAACACTTTAAAGATAGTTATGTACCTAAAAAGCATCTTACTCTCTTTGTTTTAAATATGTTTTGCATTTTACGCTCTGCTGAGCGAGTAGCAGCAGCTCCTGAGTGGCGGTCATTTGAGGCTCAGCCCATGTTCGTGAGGTGGTTTAGCAATCTGCACTGGAATTGTGGAATAATCGGTAGCAAGGTAGTTGCAGGATCTGTGATGACCGACTAAAGGCAAGATGTGCGTTAATGGTACAGTCCAAGAGGGTGTTCCTCCAAATGGAATGCCCCCAAGTCACATTCCCAACTTGGAAAGTCTGAGCAACCTCACAAACCCCTCAATATCTAAGATGGCTGCCAATTGACTTCCGATGTAAATGGAAGACACCATTGACTTTAAACCGCCCTGTCACATCTAGCATCTTGAGAAGCCTATTGTTTCAGTGCAACCTCCTTTTTTACTCAATTCATCCCCATCTAATGTTAGCTTTGGATGCTGTGATCGATTATTTCCACCTGTGAGACGATATGATGCACGATTCTTATTTTTCCAACGCGTTTATGCCACTAGATCGGTTCTCGTGTTGAAGTTCAGTCAAAATGCACAACAAAGCCACAGATGATGAAAACGGTCGCGTTCCCTACGAGGTTGTGTCTAGTAAAATTCCCCTCATCTCCTGCTCAAAGTAGTCAGACAGCCATTACTCCAGTCTGAGCGTCGTTTGTGGCCAATATCCGTCAACAAAAGCAAGTAAAGTGCTTGATTTACCCTCCCTGCAGTGGATTCTGTGCACAACCACAGAGGCCACCATCAACTCTCACTTACTTTAAACATATTTCAATGACGCCTTCAAATAGCTCTCCCCGGAGCTCATTTTATTAACTTGACAAATCTTCTGCCTTTCCACTGCATCATCACCCTTGATAATCTCTCTCACAGCGTGGGAGATAGGGCTCCCAATGATATTTCCATGTGAGGCACCGGGGTAGAAGGAGTCTAATGGTATTAAATGATTCGTAACTCGCTTATCAGTGGTAACGTCCCACAGGAGGCGAGTTCACCGCCTCGGCTCTCTGGCAAGACGCTGCTCCGAGGTCTGACACTCAAGAGAAACGTGGAGCATGAAGGTGCATATTTACAGAGCGGGGTCAAGATTAGGATGTTGTTTTTCACAGTGTACTTGAGGTTGTTTATTCCAGGTCTGACTCAAACTGCCAGCGGTGTGTTGAGTGGGGAGAAGAAAATAAAAAAAGAGCAGTTGCACAGTTGCACCCACTGATATTCTCACACATTGTTCTTCCAAGCCATTTTGCCCCGAGCCCCACAAACCAACCACGATTCCAGCATTAGAATGCCAGGCCCAGGGTCTGCTGCACATCAAATAGCCTTCGTAAACAAAACGCCGGCTGCATTTCCTTATTAAAAACATTTGCACCGTGTATATCCATGTAAATATATATGCTAATGTACACATGCAGTATCATAACAAGCTGCTTTCGCCAGCATATATCACCACCAGAAATCAGAAGATGAGAATAACGTGCATTCAATTCTGATGCGAATTAAACACGTCTACAGCGACAATGTCCATTCTGTTGCGTGTTTTCAAGGTCAAATCACTTCCTCCTGGAAACGTTTAATCAATAAAAATGGACACGGTTGAATAATGAAGCCCAGGAAGGAAGTTGCAGGGTAGCCACTAGGGGGCAACGCTACTAGTTGCAAAAAAAACATATTCTGTTTGAATGGAAGTTTGTTGGAAAATTAGCTTCTGTCGCAACTAAAGCCCCTTTTCCACCTATGGTCGCAGGTTTAGGTTGGTTTACCGCTACAAAATGGAGTTTGTGATGCGATTCGCCAGTCGTGATCAGCAGTGCTTTCGCTAAATTCTAATATTCTAAGATTTTAGACTTTTCCCTGGTAATTGTTGGAGATGAACCCATGTTTTTAGTATTTTTAAGTCTTTTTAACTGAGCTACAGTTTGGCATTGAACGGCTTGATTCTTGTGTCGGAAGTTGCGCTCGTGTCGCACATGTACCTGTTAAAAAAAAGTACCAGGTACTATCGCTAGTGGAACTGCAAAATAACCGCCATAATGATTATATGGTAGTCAATTCATTAATTTACAGATTTGCCTATTAAAGCTTTTACATACTCCGCAAGAAGAGACTCATTTGTTATTTTTCTTGAGCAAGAAACTCAAACTCAAGTCCTCATAGGGTATTACAACATTTCCCCATCAACCCTTCTCACTTCAAATTTCTCGCTAATCTCACAATAGTTGTCGGACAACACACAAGAACAAAGTTCTGCCTGGAACTAAACGTGTCAAGAACAAGCTGCGAGAAAAATAATGACGTCATTCTTTTATCAGAGTCCTTGGAGGAGAGAACACATTTCTCAGTTGTCGTAGAGTATATGTACAGGCCTTGAGTCACAAGTTTTTCCGCTTTATTCAAAAATAAACACTGGAAAAGTTATTAACACAGACAAAAAACATACACAGCTCCCCCTGTAATTCACTGCCCTTGACACCATAGAAAACCCCGCACGGCTTGGTTGAATGGCGACATTCAGAAATGTGTTATTTTCAACAGGACGCTGTTAAGTGAAATGCACTGTTGCTCGGGACTAATCACATGGAGATCCTCCTGCGTCTCGCTCGTTTTACCAAAGCGCAACAGAAATCTCGCCCACAATGAAGCATTTCTCCAATATTACATTAGATGCTGTATATGTGGTGAGAAAGAGAGAGGGTAACCTTTCATGCTTTCAGCTCAGAGACCACAGTGCAGGAGCTCAGTGGAGACTTAGAAACCACTCCAGGGCTGAAGTGGTGGAAAACTTCAGGGTTACTCCAACACACATGAACCTGGCCTCTGGCTCCAAGAGTTTTTGGCATTTATTTGCAGACAAATCAGCTTCACACAGAACACACACTGCTCTGCTACCACTGCCGGTCTCATTTTTTATCCACTAAGAATGTTTGTGTGCTGGAATAATGACTTAGCTTCAACGTTAGCCGTCACCTCCAGGTGAGAATACATTTACATTACATTACATTAAAAAGCTGTTTATTTTGAGGACGTACAGTCAGTATATCAAGGCTGAGTGTATGTTGCTAGCAATGTTAGCATGTTCTCAGTTCAAACCCCACATAAGTTCATGGACTTTTGCTAATACGACTTATTTGTAATAATTTTACAATCAGTACTTTAAGCTTGTAAGCTGTGGCATTACCAGGATAACATGCGATGAGGTGATTGTGATATAAATAAATAGAGAAAGCAGTTGGCCTATACTGCCCCCAGCACTTCCTGTGGTGCACTCTAGTTATTAGACATGGTTTGCCAGAGGCGGCGTTTTAATTAAACACGTTTATTAATTTTGTTAAAAATAAAATTCCCACATCAATTATGTTCTCAAACTTTTTATACCATGTGCCACCTGAGAAGATATTGAGCTCTCTCAGTAACACCATTATCACCTATACGTTCAAATACAGTGGTGTAAATAGAGCAATGTCAGCGACAGGCTTTTTACAGGAGGCAGATTTTTTTTCTCAGCTTCTTAGCAAGAGAAACTAAGAAACTAGTAACTCTAAGTAAAGTAACATCTAGTTTCCTGGCTTTTAACAAATAGGATAACGTTTCGGAGCTTTTCAACAAAGCTAAGCTAGCTTTGTGGTAAGTAATGTGTAGCAGGTAGCTTCTCAATAACTACTGTACCAGCTAGTTACTTACCTTTTTAGCAACTAGGAGCTAGTTTCTTGGCCTCTCGTGAGCCATTAGCAGCTTGTTTATTGGTGAACTAGCAACTAGTTTCCTAGCTTTTAGCAAATAGGAGTAAGATAATTTGTTCTCTCATCATCTCATTGAATGTCTCATTTTGTTTTAATGATTTCTTTGTTAAATGGAGCAAAGAAACTAGGAAATATTCACATTTAAGAAGCATCACATTTAATTCTGCCTATAACTCCTTATATGGACATATGTTTATAGGTCACATCTTCATTCTTTACAAAATGCATTTTTTCGTCATCTTATGTGTTAATATCGTCTCAATATTTAGTTGTTTTTTTTTTTTAAATGTAAGAGGTGATAATTGTGCATAAGTCAAATAATAGGCAAAATATTAAAAAAAAAAAAAAAAACGAGCCAAGTTTAATTTGAAATGTGACATATTTTTAAATTTCACAGACTCAATCAGATGTTTTTAAAAAATTCATTACTTTTTGCTCCGGTGTGTTTGTATAGTTGGTGAAAATGGAAAAAAGATTTCATCAGATTGCCTATAAAAAAAGGATGTAAGAACCTATATTGTACATTCTTATAGCCTTATAGCCTGTGAACTTTTGCACCTGGTGAATATTTCACTGTTACTCACTTCTGCCCAGCTGTACTGCTCTTTCTGTAGTGCTCTTTTCATCTTTTTAAAAAAACATTTATATACTGTGTATATTAAAATTTTGTATGCTTGTTATGCACCAATGACACCAGAACAAATTCCTTGTATGCGCAAATCGTACTTGGCAATAAAGCTCTTCTGATTCTGATTCTGATTCTGATTCTTGTGCAATTATAGAAGTTTAGCCTAGAAGTTTAATAAAAGAAGGACAATTCATTCTATTATTATTATTATTATTATTATTATTATTATGTGGTCCATTATTCTGCTCTCCTTGATCAGCATCAACACACAGAGAGACTGATGCACGTCAACGTCTAAAACGCAGCTTCCCTTTTCACACTGAATATGTATGAACACAAATAAGAACTCTCAGCATGAGTGCACAGGCACAAAAGGCGTTTGATTGAAGGCAGGAAGCGCATCACCAGAAATGTGACACTTTTTGGATGATGTGCAGAAAATGAGCCCCAAACTACACAAGCGGTTTGATGGGGAAAATATTTCTCCCCCGTGTGTGAAAAATTATGTTCATCAGTTCATCTCTTTTTTTGAAATGTCACATGAAAAAAAGATGGCAGCCAAGTTTTGACTCAACATGTTTCACTTACATGTAATATTCTTTTATAAAAGCAATGATGTTGGAAAAAAAGAAATAAAAAAGAGCCATGATGTTCATGAAAACATTCCCCGAGGACAAAGATGCTGTTGTTGATAGCAGCTGCAGTGGGGAGGCAAACTAGAAAAACAAGCGCACCCTCAGGACTGGGATTTAATTTATAACTTTGTTTTTGAAGGGGGGGGGGAAAAAAAATACACGTTATGAATGTGCAAAGGTAATGCAATTTTAGCAGGCATATTTCTGTAGTATAAAAATCTAATTTCCAGAGGTAGTTTTGAGCTCCTTTTATTGCACGCAGATCAATAAAAAAAAAAAGGTGCCGTTGCAGCTCCAGCGGTGCGAGGCCTGCCACTGTTTACTGGGACACGGGGGGAGCTATTCACAAATATTAGGTATGAACAGCGTTTATGTCATGAATATAGAGCAGGACCTTCAGGCTGGCCGTTTAATAATGGGGAGGAAAGTGGGAATGAGGGACCTTGGGAAAGCAGTTGAGTGTTTGCGAGACCACAAAACATCATTTTGCTTCGCACTGCCTGCTCAGAGAAGGTGACCGTCCCACGCACAGATATTATCATCCTGATATTCTCACCGTACGTCCAAATATGACTCTGGAAATGACCCATATGTGTGTGTGGGCTTTTTATGGACCTTTTTTTTTTTTTTTTTTTTTAAAGTACAGTGAGAAGCCAGGAGGTTGTTGTTATTGATTAAACATTCCATATTGATCAAGTATAATGTATATCATCATCACTTGAAGTCGATACAGAGATTCATCCAAACTATTATTTATGGAAGCCCAAAGGTGAAACTTAACCTTGATAATAAAAATATCCTCAAAGTCGAAATTATGAGATAAAAAGTCATATTTATGAGATAAAGTCATAATTATGAGATTAAAATGTCATAATTATGAGATAAAAAGTCATAATTATGAGATAAAAAGTCATAATTATGAGATAAAAGTCATAATTATAAGATAAAAAGTCATAATATGAGATAAAAAGTCATAATTATAAGATAAAAAGTCATAATTATGAGATAAAAAGTCATAATTATAAGATAAAAAGTCATAATATGAGATAAAAAGTCATAATTATAAGATAAAAAGTCATAATTATGAGATAAAAAGTCATAATTATGAGATAAAAAGAGTTGGAGTTTTACCTCTTTTTTTCATGGTGAAAATGGGCTTCCAAAATTGTGTCCGTTAATCCCTCACACTACAGGATAATTTGGCTAGATAATCTGTCAAACTCTGACCAGTTATCCTCTAGTGTGGGTCAAGCTTTATCCAAACACAGCACTGCACACACTGGTGCCTTAAGTAAGTCATGTGCCGCGTTTGAAGCCTGTCAATCAAACCGTACCACTACCACTGAGACACACCAAACCAAAGAGAGAGTTTCAGAGGTGGAGAAATCGTCTGTCAAAGACGTGACAGAAGCTCAGAACAGTGAGCCTTGATTCCCACACACGAGGCTTTTAACGACCTGCAGATAAACTCGACAATCAACTCTTTTTGAAAGTGATCTACTGCGACTGCTGCTGATTTAATAGCACAGGAACAGAAAAATGACCAAGTTCTAACTGAGGTATTATCCTGCCAACGCTTTTAGCTTTTAAAAGCCCAGCACTGAGCCCTTGGAATAAATATGTATATTCATTTTTTTTTTTGTAAAAAATAATATATGTAACACTTTGCAATGAATAATGCAAAAGAGCAAAATGCACTTCTGTGCCTTTTTTTTTTTTTTTTTCCCCTGCCACTTAATTCAATTCTAGCTCACAAAGCTAACTCTGCATTGTTTGTCTTTATCACCGTCTCCTGAAAGAAGGCAATAATAAATAATTATGGTCTGTTTTCTGGGTAAAACAACATTAGAAAAAAACTATAGAAGCATTTAACTGAATTCCCCCGATAATTTGCATAATCCATTTGACACCATCCGAGTTTTTTTTTTTACCTCATCTCACAACCTGCAATACTGATGAACCCATAAGACATCTATTAAAGCACGTATTAAATCAAGTAGTTGTTAAGCAAATCAGTGCTTTTCCGTGTCGCAGAGGGAAAAAGAGGAGGTCACGGGAAAGTAGTGAGGCTCCGCGTCTCCGGAGAGCCGACGCCAACGATATGCTAATGCTGCCTTCACATGTCTGTCAGCCGCTGCACCGGCGTACCTTTGCCGAGAAACTAATCTGAGCTTTATTGGTCTGCCAGAAGGAATTTATACATTACTATTAGATTACTGGACTTGGCAGCTGTACAGTGCGTAGAACTAATGTACTCTGTCACAGATTGTGTGCATAATGAACTTCCAAAGGGGGAGAAGTGTAGCCAAGGCAAGTCCAGGGAAGAGATGCAGGTGTTGTAACATAGACCCATCAGAGGCCTGGGGGTTGGGGGGTTTGGGGGGAGGGCTCTCCTCAACATGAAGGGGGAAAATAGCATGTGCCCTGAGGGCGCGCTGCGGTGACAAGTCCATCTTTAAAAGCAATATGCCTACGCAGCGTTCCACGCTGGAGTAAGTGGAACCTGCCACGGACTCAGACAAATTGTTTCTTATCAACAGTCATCGAAACGGAGAGAGACTCTAAGTGTGGATACAAGCAGTGGAGTCATTTTCAATATAGGGTTAGGAGTTTCATTTTTTACGGACGTGCACACATACACTGTAGGTGGCGCTCAAACACCTGCTCTTTTTTCCTCTGATTAGACGTAACAACCACCTTTTGATTGTTGCTACAGGCAGTTGTGTAAACATTAGCTAACATGACTTGATTGTGTGTTTTCAGTTTCTTCTGCTTCCTCTAAATGTTACATCGAAACAAAAATAAAATCAAATGTTGATTTCTTGTTCAAACTGTGTATTTACTTTACCAAACTTTGAAGGTCCCCCATTTTTCCTTTCACCCCAACCTACCGAGGCAGATGCTACACATCTCACAAGATTTCTGTCTTAAATTTGAGGGTTTTCTCTCATTGTGTAAACTGTTGGGTTTCTCTTCCGTCTATACTATTGTAAGGTTTCTGTCTTACTATATCATGTGCCTTGTGATTTGACACGATACGTTGATTTGATTGCTAGAAAGGCAGTCAACTGTTGGAGTTCCATCTACAGATTGTTAAAATCTAACAATTTTGAGTTTCGTGTCCGACTCTAGAAGACTTGTTCCTCGCCTAGGTTTCTTCAGAGAGTAGGAAGTTGTTGCTGGTGATACTTTGATGGTTTCCTAAAGACAGCGACGTAATAAAGCAGTGGGAGATTGTACTACAGAGAGGACGACTTTGGAAGAACAAGTCAGAATCAGAGACGGAGCAGTTCCTCCTGTGTTCACCTTCTCCAGCTCATCTCCAAAGGGTCATTATCACACTATACTAAAAATGTATTTATTTCCCTTATGAACTTGAAGTAATCAAAGTGAAGCATTTCTCTTTATCTCACATAAAATAATTTAATATACAATAATTTAATATAAAAACAATTCATCATAATCTCCTGAATGTAAACGAGTGTTTTAATCGTTTGTGGGGTTTGTTTTTGGTGTTTTTCCTAGAAAATGTCGACCTGTATTGGTTTACGGTGAGGACTTGCCTCTCACAATATATTGTATTGATATGTCCATCTCACTCTATCCCTCATGTACAGTAGTACAGTTTCTACCGGTACATTGTCGCCCAACAGAGACGACAGTTCTTTTAACCATTATAGCTTCTTCTCCTACCGATATGAACGACACATTAGAAAAGTCTAAAACACAAAGACAATGTTAAACAACCTGTTTTATATTCTACATTGATGCACTGAATCCAGAAACACACACACACACAGAGGTCTGAAACCAAACCTCTGCCCTTGGTTACAAGCCTGCAGAGAATTTAGTCTCTCCTCCGTTTTTAAATACCTCTGTGGTGTGTCCAATTTTTTTTTTTCTCCACTCATGCCGACACACACATCCTCAGACAGCCAGACCTGATTACGAGGCCACCCTGAGGACATCAGCGGCATAAACACACTTTCATAGGCATAACAACAATGGGAGAGACTTAGAAAATTACAATACACACACACACACACAGAGTGCACATCCTTCTGTGAGGGCACTGGGGGGAAAAGGAAGGATGTGGAGCATTACCATAGCTTGAGAAGCGGGCTGACTGCCCAGAGAAGTAGTCAGCATGTTGTATCAGCAAGGCTGTTCAATGAATCACACGATGTGCAGCCGCTGAGGTGATAAATACACAAGCATGAGGTCTAACATACAAGATAGGAGTCATTGTTGGTCGAGCCCGGCCTGTATTTCATAGCCTGGGCAACCCCGATGATGGATGGTCCAGTGCTTGGTAATATTTCTTCCACAATCTGGGTTCAGACAATATGTTGAAAGTGCACAGTAGAGTCCACTGTGGAGGTAAAATAGCAGGACAGCCACGAGCAGCCGTAAAGCTACAAAGAGCTCCAGTCTACAGGTGTAGCCTGATTATTAGAGGAATGTCATTATTCATGAATCACATGAAAGGTGCTGAAATGGCTTCGCCTGCTCTCAAAGTATATAAGAATATCAATCTGGCCGTTCTGTTCGCCATTCTCCTTTGACTGACGTCTGAAATTACACTGGAAACCAAAATGAGATTTTTTTTTTTTCCTTTATTGTGTGTGTGTGTGTATGATTTATTTGATCTTTTTTTTTGTTGAGGTAACAGGTAAGACGGTTATAATTTCAGGCGGCAAACTCAGCCAAGGTCCAAAATGTAAAGTGTATTTGTGTGCGCACAAGTTTTGATGAGAAAATGAAAAGTCCTCGGACAGTTTCATCCTTCAGACCTACACAGTCGAGGTCTTTGAAGGTCAAAACTGAAGTCAGGTCCTGATTAACGTGTTGAACATTATGTGAGTGTGATTAAGCAAACAGCCTTGATATGAAGGATGTGGATATGTGGGACTGACTGTCTTTGAGATTATTTATCGCATTAAACAAAAGTTCTTAAAAATGTATGTGTAATATGTCTATAGCAACGAGAAGTAGTCACTACACCATGAAATCAAGTTATATCCTCAGCCTTAAATCAGTGTCAAAGGTGCACTGTAGTTGTGTTAGCAGCAGCAGAAATGCTAACTTAGCTAAATCATAGCACAGCTATTTCTTAGCGTCGAAGACACGTAATACCAGTCACTTCATTATCATTAAATGATCAAATATATACTTTCAAATATTTGAAAGCTTCAAACTTCACCATCATGGTTGAAGTTAAACTCCAACCGTATATGTTAGCTTAGCTAAATATGAGGCTGACATCTGCAGCTGCTTTTTTATAAAGGACATGCTAGCTAGCATTTTCTGATTCCAACAGCTCTTAAAGAATGATGCTAATAGTATCAGCAGTAAGTTGCTACACAGTGTAATCAAAGCAAGCATTTAGCCTTCTATCACTGTTAGCTTAGCTAGACATTAGCTTTATTGTGAGACTAAGTTTTCTCAATGTAGCTTTGCTAAAGGAGCAAAGTAGTGAAATAATCTGAGCTACATCTTGTTTATCAAGTGCGTCTGTTAAATGTTAGCTCGGCTAACTGTTTAGCAAAATACTTGTATTTTCACTAAATTTATCAATGAGAGTCCAAACTTCTGCCATGATGACAGTTATTGTTATTGTTCAAACGGCTCGAGCGTCGTCTGATTCTCAACTGTTCCAAACCGTAATGAGCAGGAATAAATATTGATAGCACTATAATTTGTCCAGATATTGATACTTGGGTGATGATAACTGGTATTACATTGATCGCAGACCCTCATTGATCACCACTCATCTCTACATTGTATTGGCTCCAGCTCCAAGACTCTCAAAGGTTAAGTGGCATCGATAAACGGATCCTGTTGTATTATATGTTTTAATTAACATTACTTGTAGAGCTTAGCTGTGAAATCAGAGCTGATCTGGTCCGTGTCAAACTGATTTACCCACAGAGCTTCTTGGTTTCATGTGTCTCAGTGCAACATAATAGACTTGTCTGGTTTAACAGCTGAGAGAGAGAACATCCATGTCCAAACTCTGTACGGGCCCGAATATCTGGAGCTGTCAAAGAATCTGGAGACATGTGGAGAGAAGAGCTCAGAGAGCAAAGTGATAGATGCTTAAAAGAAAAGGATAAAAGCAGCAACAGAACCAGAGGCGATGTGTTGACACCTCGTCCAATTATCATCCTTTTTTGAACAACAGCTGACAGCTCCGACCTAGTCACTTGACAAGGCTGCTCTGCCACACAAACACGACATCTGAACACCCACACGAGAAAATGACACTTCCACAGGCAGCCTCCATCACCCACCACACAAAAAATACATGAAATGAAGCACAGAACCATTGGCGCTTCCCGTCAGTGTCACTAAAACTCACCTGCCTCTACGTTCCTGTGTCAGGCTGAACGAGCGAGACTCCGGGAGACGGAGGCAGACATCACTCCTGGCAGAACACCTTGTATTTTCCCCGCTGTCCATTTATACTAGGCATTTCTCTCTTATTGTGTTCCTCTCCGGCTGTCTCCTCTTTCATACTGCCTCCAAAGAAATAAATCACAACCTCCAGAAGGGCTCTTCCATATAGAGGGAAAAAGAATCAAAGTGGAGATCTGAGGAACTTTCCTGTCCTGCTGCTAAGATACTACAACCATGAAGTTACAAGGTTTCAAACCAAAAAAAATAATAGGGGCGAGCACTTAAAACTTATGAACTCCTCACAAAAAAACTAGAAAGATAAAAAGGTATCCAACATACAGTGGCAAACACACAAAACCACAGAGTGTGTTCATCCAGTTCTCAGTAATCCTTGATGACACCAAGTAAGATGATACATGTAAAACATGTATTAATAAGTCTTAAAACAACACTATATCGCCGATTTTAAACATGCATTATTTCAAGTGTAAGGCCATATGCCTGGACGGGTTGGGGTAGAAGAGAGGAGAGAAATATTGCGTTAGTGAAGAAGAATGGAAAAAAAACAGGTGTATTTCAAGGATAAATAATAGTAATAACAATTATCAACAATTCGCCTCTTGCCCCAACAACATCTGTGAAGGACAAGCCGCAAACTTGTGTTTTCGCGATGGGTTTTGGGGTTTTCCGTCTGTTGCTCCACCCACAATTACCATCACCACCTCCTCCTCCTCCCAATAACGCCACTCTCACAGCACTGAAACACAGTCGCCCCAAAGAGTCGGAAAAAGGCGACAAGGTCATTGAAAGTGCTTGAATTTTGTGCAAGAAAAAAGTTCATATTTAGATCAATGTCTCCATTGTTTGTGACGACGCCACCTGCTGTTTCATGCCCCGCATTGCTCGATGTACGTAGGCGAGGCCGACGCAGGACAAACGTGGTAGAGTCCTCACTACTGTCCACTGTCTCTCTACATACCATTTGATTCTCGTCTCGTCTCATTGTGAGATGATTATCACTTTCACTCTCAGTCTCCGCCTGATGCTAAAATGAACCCCACAGATTTAATGGATATAAAAATAAAACAGTGAGACAGTTATGTATGTGTTTGTGTTTGTGCGTGAACACAATGTAACACTGTGTATAAATACAGCATCTTATTTCCTCAAACTTTTTGGACTTGTCGGTGGTGTTGCAATGCTGTATCTGTTTTTTAAAAGCTAAAAGGTCACTATGGTACATATTTTACATGTTGTATATCACCTTAAATGTCATGTTTCCTTTTTCGCTCGCATTACAGGAGAAAACAAATGATACGGTGTATATGTATTTACACTGATTTCTGCATTTAAACCTTTTATATCAATGTGCTACATTCAAATGTGGGCGTGAGCATGTGGTGTTTGTTTTTTTTTAACGGCTGGAAGCGAATAAAAATGTAAAGGAATATGAATATGCAACTGCAACTAAAGAAGGACCTTCACAGCTTCTCGTGTCATTGATATTATTGCTAAAGTGCCAGATGCCTTTTTCTTTTTTCTTTTTTAGGTAATGCATTAAAAAAAGACCTGCGGCGAGAATTATTCTGCACTTTCACTGACAATGACGAAATGCAACATCTGCAGCAGTGTTTGCTGAGATGTTATCACTCGTGTGTGTGTGTGTGTGTGTGTGTGTGTGTGTGTGTGTGTGTGTGTCTGGGAGCCATGTTTGACTTGGGCAGAGCAGCCACTGATACATGAAGCCCCAGGAAGTAATTGTCTCTGAAGACATTCACTCCTTCGACTCCTCTCTCTTATCCCCACAACTCGACACTGTTTTCTCGCCCAACTTTCGACCTTCGCTGACGCCGACTACACGACTGATTGATCATGAAATCAACAACAAAATCAACTGTTGATTTAAGACCTGGGCCACGCTGTATTCATTGCTCTTGCTTTTCAAAGTGAGCTGCACGTGGTTAACCGCAGACAACACCTTTGCACACTTTGCATTACCACAATCACGCATCGGAAAAACTGTTTCTGAAAGCTGCAAAGTTGCACGTCAAAGCCAGCGTGTGGTTATTACGGTAATTTCAGTTGGAAAACCGCCTGCACATACAGTAGTTTCCATTTGTTTGGCCTATTTTTGGACAATTTTTATTCAAACTTCAAATTTAACATGCAAATCTGGTGTTCATGTACAACTACAGTGTTTTTATTAAATAAAACTCTTGGTTTTTCTTCATTTTAAATTGTTAATCCTTAGAAAACGGAGCATTTTTTCCATCACTACGTTTAAACGCACAGTATATACAGAGGCGATATAGAATAATGTGCAACACAGAGTGTCTTATGTCCTTTTTTTCAGCACAACCGAGGCCATCTGATGAAAAATAATAATAATTCACCAACTATATAAACACACCTGAGGAAAAAGTACTCAAAATGTTTAAAATCGGATTGAATTAGAGAAATCTGGAAATACAGTCACCGTTCAAAGTTCACTTGGCTCATTTTAATGAACACTTCTTCTATACTTTATATCATGAAAAGCACGTAAGAAAACGAAAATAAACACATTTTTTTAAAGCCTGAACGTGACCTATAAACACACAGCCCCAGGATGTCCATATAAGGAGTTGTGTATGTTCCAAGAAATAAATAACTGCCAGATATTGAAAGTTATTCTAGAAAAATGGGCAAAAGCACTTAGTTACAGGATCATTTTATGGTTAAAATGAGGGGGAAGGTTTAAAAGGGTTAAAACAGTTACATAGAAAGTGAAAATAATATTCTTTCTATGATTGGTACTTAGTAGAGTCTTCACAATGATATTATCTACAGCCATTTTTAAAGGCAAAAGCAATTAAACATGGCAGTATAGTTCTACAGAAGACCGAGATAAAAGGAGAGTTTATTAATCCCTGAAGGGCAATTAAGTTTCTGCAGTCCAGCGACCACATCTACACATTACTATACAATTTAATTTCTGAGTGTTGGGGGGTGGGGAATATGTGTATATGGGAATAATAAAGATACCACACACACACACACAGGTGATGAAGACAGCCACAAAGATGATGTTAAAGAATAAAAAAAACAAGTGATAATCCTGATTTATTTGAATAAATACATTTTGCATTTAAGAAGCTGTAAAACCAGGAAAACAGTTTATTCATAACTTGATTATTAACTGATTAATACTTTTTATTAAATACTTTTTATTCTTGAATTTCCTTTGGGATCAATAAAGTATCTATCTATCTATCTATCTATCTAAAACACTTTCCCTGATATCAGCTTCTTACTAAATGTAAATATTGTTCATTTTCTTTGCTCCATGACAACATTAAACTGAATATCTTTGGTTTATGGACAAACTATTCAATGTTGTCATCATTTTGGACTTTTTTTCCCGCTATTTTCTGACATTTTACCGACCATTTTGGTTTTTTATACATTATTTTGCCATAAGCTCTATGACAGAAACTGACATGATTGAGATTCCACGCAGCACTAAAGTGAAAACCAAATGTTGTTGCCTTCCAAATGAATCTCATGTTATGGAATATATTATTTTTTGGACTCTTGAGGGAAAAACCTCGACTGCTTTTATTTAATCATCGTCGCCGTTTCCATTTCTTCAGGAGATTTTAAGCCATAAAAAAAAACACACCCTGCTCTTGTGCTCCACAGCCACATAAGAGCATTTATGAATAAGCTGTGTGTGTGTGTGTGTGTGTGGAGTTTCCCGCTGTTTCCTGTTTGCGGCGTGCAAAGCCTCGGCGCTAGCGCTTCACAGACGCGGCCTCGCTCTTCCTCGCTGAAGCTGCTCAGGCTTTTTCAGGAAGTCATTAAAAAACGAGACGTTCTCTCCCGGAACTTTGCTGCGCTGCTTCTCCTCATATGTTGCAGAAGATAAGCCGCTCAAACGGCAAAAGCCTATTTTTCTACCTCTCAAGGCTGAGGATGAGGAGGAGGAGGAGGGTGTGATTGGTGGAGAACAACACCCTCCTTTCATTCTTTAAAGCTTCCCGTCAAGTGCAATATATCAAAAGAACGCAAGGGCAAAGAATGATCTTCATTCAATAACGACACATTCATCTTTATAACTTTTATTTTTTATTATTATGAGATTCTATTTATGGGCCTTTAAGAGCTTGAGGGGCGTGTCCTAATCTCACTTTCATACTGTATAAATTGTGCTTGTTTTAACATTATTTATCTTATATGTTGCCTTCATTATGATCCCGATACTTATGTCTACCCATATTTAAATTTGATTACATTTTGCTGCTGTGTCAATTTGAATTTCCACTGTTTGGATAAATAAAACTACATCTTCTGCTTTTTCATAAAGAGAGTTTATACAAACACTGCTCCAAAGCAAAGTAGCACTGAGTGGAGCTTTTCTGGAACTAAATGAATAGCTCAAATTATCAATTATTTCGTAATGACTTTAGTTGTCATGCGCTTAAACACCACAGTGTTTTAGTTCCTTGTATTTTCAAAAAAACAGAACAAATTAGAAATGGATGTTAGCTGACCAGGAAATAAGAATATAATGAGTAGCCACAAGGGGGCAACTTCACTGGGAGCAGAAATATTAAACTGAATTGAAGTCTATGAGGGAAAATGAGATCCTACGTCTCATTTATTTGGAACACTGTAGTTTCAGTTCTTCTTCAATAGAACATGATGTCAATTTTGTAAACCATGTTCCCATTTAAAAGGGAAATAGATGCTAAATTGCCGACGCATGACGTCAACATGACAGCTGCCAAATCCCAAAATTTCAAGGTTCCAAATTCTTATGGATGACGTTAGGTTGATCGCGACTAGGTCAAGGCTAACAGTTTCTAACTTTAGCTCTAATATATTCATGTAAAGATTCACTGTTCCCGACATAGAACCAGTTTATTTAGTTTATTTTATATAGTTCAGGTTTTTCCGTCACATCGTCAGGGACCGACTTTGCCGGGAACCAGGTTTGACCTCACTGGAAACATGGCTACATTTAGCTACTTAAGGCTCATCTATTGAAATCGACACATAGTTAAGTCTATAATATATATTAAGAAGATGTTTGTTGACACTTTGTTTCTCACCAGTCGACAGTCTTTCCCCGTCAACCACTCGACTCCCCCCTGCACCAAACTCCATAGAGAAAATCAGCTATTTTATATCACGGCCCGCAGGAGCCATCGATCCACTGCTGTCTCCCATCAGTGAGTTGAAATGTGTTATTTTGTGACTTCAGCGTTTGAAAACTTTAGTTTTTGATTTACCTCAGTGACACAGTGTTAAAAAAATGAGACGGCAGTGTCCAAGTGAGCTAAAACGCTAATTTTCTCAATGGAATTTGGTGCAGGAGAGTTTAAATTTAACCAGTTCCTCAGAAATGAGGTTCTGCCTCATTAGGACTAGGTTTTGGTCTCCATGAGATCAGTGCTTATGCAAGAAAATGTCATATTAAGGTAACAAATACAAGGACATACACGCAGAGAGGAAGATGGGGATTTTAAAAGGTTGATATTAAACAAAGAATTTGGACTCGCAGCCAAATCTCTGACAAATTGCTTTGCTGACGCGAGTTATTTCTCTTTACACCCTTCATCATCGTACAGCTGTGACTCAAACGTTGACTTTGGCGCGATGAACCTGACAACTCCTGTTCTCCGAATATAAAAAGCACCGGGAACGCCGCAGTGTCCTGTAGAGGCCGTCTCCTCGTCTGCACCCGCCGCCCAGCAGCCGGTGCAGACGAGGCAGCTGAGAAATGGCTCTGGGTAACGTTCCCATCCATCACAATCTGCCCCCTACTTTTTTCAGGGAGAATCCATCACCTGAGATTTGGCCCAGAGTTACTTTTCTCGCCCGGGTCATTTTCAGCTGGGAGGGGAAAGTGAGTCGGGTGAGGACAGAGAGGTTTGACTCATAAAAGTGAGCTCAAAGGTAAAGTGAGAGGCGGCAGGATGGACAGCTCTGACTCCTTATATGTGGTCTTATAGGTTATAAAAGGTGTGCTGTTCAAGTGTGAACACAACGCTCGTCTGAGGTCTCGTGATAAGGTCTAAAAAGTCCAATTATTTAGGATAAATTCAGCAAAATGTGGCCGATTTCATACTAAAGTGAACATATATCGATTGAAAATGCTGTGTTTTTCCAAAATGTGGCTTCACACTGCCTTTCATCCTTAAGCCTCAGAGTTTCTTTGCTTATTTCTTTTCACATAAAAAAAATATGAGACCTCAGCCAGGTATTAATTTCAGTTAAAAGGTTTGAATCAATGACGTGTTAAACCTGGATATTGATCAGTGCCTCTGCCAGACTCATATTCCCAGACTCCTTCCTCCGTCTTCGGCTCGGTCTTTTAAAATACCTCCACCCCTGACCCGTCTATCTGCTCCACCTGGACAGATCAAAGATTGCCAATCTTGTTCAAAGAGTGTTCCCCCCGCAGGCACCGCAGCGAGACGCCACAGACCTATACACATAAGTCGTCGGTGTCGCCGTGTGGGCTGCAGACACTTCAAACACAAGTTCCTCTGGTCACTATTACTGTTCCCCATCTGCACTTTTCAAAGTAACGGGGGGGGGGGGGCCACAGGGAGCAAATTGAAAAAGAGACAAATGTGCGAGCAGAGCCATGCGGGTGCTGGACCGTCGCGTCCAGCTGAAGCATGACTGACGTGCCTCTGCTCGGGGCGATGGAACCAGCTATTCCACTGATCGTGCGCAGTCTGAGGTCACCACTGTCGCTTCATCCTCCCGCTTTATTGATCCTCCATGTGAGGGTCACAGGGAGCTGGAGCCCATCCCAGCTGACGTAGGGCGAGAGGCGCGGTCACACCCTGATGAACAACCATTCACTCTCAAACTCACACCTATGGTCGAACTACAGCGTCCACTGAACCCAATCTGCATCCCGGGATCAGAACTGTTGACCTTCTTGCCGTGAGGCAACAATGCCAGTCACTGAGCTGCCGTGTGAACATGTTCTCCACACGAGAGTGGCAGTGACGTGCAGTCAGGGGAGGCACTGCCATTGTGTAAAACACTTGACTGTTCTATAAATGAGTTTTCTGTACGATTTCAACATTTCTACCGTCAAAATCGCTAAATTACACACATGTATATGTGTGTGTATATATATATATATATATATATATATATATACACACATATATATACACACACACATATATATACACACATATATATATACATACACATATATATAATATTCACAATAATGATGGCAAGTTCCCAGTGAGCTGCACTTCACTTGAACATGTGAATTCTGAAAGAAACCAGGAATTATACACATGAAATGTCTGAAAGGCAGAAATAGTAATGTTACCATTGAGGGCATAATTACAGTTTCACTCCAGGGTCCTGTTATTGTCCAGAGAGAGTTCAGGTCACAGTAAATACTTGACACTTTAGTCCGTTCTAATCGAGGTTGGAATACTATACTCAAATACTTTTTGTACTTCATGGTTTGGAAACTTCATAAGGTCATTAAAATGTTGCTGTAACTGTGGACACTAACGCACACAGAAGTGGTTACACTCACAAAGGACGAGGCTGTTCCATTTACCGAAAACCCCCTTAAAAATTCACTTTTTCCCATATATTCCTTTCTAAAAAGCTCCAGTTTGTAACATGCAGGACGGCTCAGACAGAAAATACCACCTTATTCAAGCATGCTACTGCAAAGGACGCTTGAATATGTGCACACAGAACATTTTGCAGCGTTAAAGCAACGCTATAAGAGTCAGTTTAGCGCCCGTTAAGGACAAATACACTATGGGATTGTGTTAATTCCAAGTCTTTTAGTGTAAATTTAACACTAAAGTAGTTAAAGACACTTTGAAATAGTGTTCCAAGCAAACACTATACTAGGAGTTTTTTTGTGGTGCTAATCAGAACTGCTGTTAAATTGACTCTCGAGTCGCTTTCATGAACACTGGAGTCTGATATTGGAAGAAGACAAAAGTAAACGCTGATAGGATAGAAAAATAAGATCATAATTAGCAATCATTGAATTTTTGATTCTTCCGTTTTATGCCAGTTACAAAAATGTAATATATAAATCTGATCTCCCTCTTCAAGCCATTCACGCCGGTGTCCACTCACATCTTCCATACTTTCATCCATTTTCCTCTCAATGGAACCAAAACTGACATCTTGTTCTACTGAAGAAAACCTGCTTCTACCAACTGAGACCATTAACTTTTACATAAAATATTTCTTGACCTTGTAAATGAAGTCAGAATTTGGGTCTATTTTCCACTCAAACCAACGTCTTATTGTTGTTTCCAGGTCAGCTTCAGTGAGGAAACCACAAGACGACGTCCATTATTTTATATGCTCTCTGTGGCTATAACATGATAAACATTGAACTCAGACTTGATTAAAAAACTATTTAGCACAACTCAAATCTCAAATTAATACCAGCAATATTTCAATGAGATAATAAAACTTATCATCATGGAAATGTGACCAGATGGTGAGTGAGAACTTGGGTGAATGGGCTTTAACCGACTCATGTTGTGAGACACTAAAGTGCTATCACTTCCTGATGTTGACCTCAAACGAGAAAACATCCAGTGAGCCGCACTTCCCTGGGAGAAAATGTCTTGTTGACAACAGAAAATGTCCAGACTGGTTTGAGATAATAAAAAGACAACGGTAACACAAGCAACCAAGGTATGAGGATCATTTCGGGGCACACAATACGTCAACCCTCAAAAGAGATGGGCTAAAGCAGCAATAGACCACACTGGATGGCCACTTTTGACACATTACAAAGCATCACGTGTAGCGAATAAAGTGGCTTGTGATTGGAATAGCAATGTTTCTAAGGATACAACAGTCGGAGGATGTGTGTGTGTGTGTGTGTGTTTGGGGGGTGTCAAGCATATAAGCTAGGAAGAAACGGAGGTGTACTGACTTAAGTCCTGCAATTTGAGAACCTTCACCCTCCACGTCAGCCCTCAACACTAATCCCATTTCCACTGCAATGCAATAACCCGGCGATAAGAGGAAGCCAGTGATGTGCAGCATGTGCGTCAGCAGCCAATCAGAGCACCAGGCTTCCCTGCTCCTCTACCAATGTGATTTTCCTCCACAAACCAATTCTTTTATTTATCCTTTTCTCTTCTTTTTTTTTAGGCCCACAAGCGCAAAATCAATGACGAGTTTATTACGGCCATTCAAAGCTTCCCACTGCGGTAACACCGAGCATCTCCAAAAATAATGTTTGGGGGAAGACTTCCGTGCTCTGTCGGCGTTGATGGGGACCTTCATGGATTTTACACTGATTATTTTCAAACGCAGCTCCAATTCAAACCAATCAAATCTTTGCTGCAGTGGATTTTTTTTTTTTTTTTTATGAAAGGAATTCAATTCAAGCCTCCGACACTAAATTCACCCGTCAGCCGAGTGCGAACAGAACATTACCATGACCTTCCACGACTGCCCACCCTCAAACCTCTCACTCAGCTTCACCCTCTCCCATTCGTTTCCCTCAGGCCCGGCGAGATCAATGCACAGAAAATGAAAGCACAAACAAAACGAATGCTCCTTTGTTGCACTTTTCCACGGCATTTTCCACACCATCTGTAAACCTAAAGGGGCATAACTGAGATTTTTTACTTCCTACCCCAGGCTGCAAATGAATCAGCGGGGACTCATACATTGCTTAATGCCCCTTAAAACTACCAGCAGTGGCAATGATGTTGCAGCAACAGGGTGCACATACAGCAACATCAATAGGTGATTGTAAGTGACGGATACGTTCTGGGCCCGCCCGACATTCACACGGAGCAAAAAACATTCTGTGCAAACAAAACAAGGAATTCATAGGGTTTCAATCAGTGTCGGACAAGAGTTCTTACCACAAAATGGAAACGGGCTTCCCGTGGCTGTGATTAGTCAAGGTGCACGCGCGACTGTGTACACACAGGCAAACAAGACCCCAGAGCCTCTACATCAAAGCAAGCTATTGGCATTGGATTCAGATCATCGTGTCATTGCGACGTCTGTAATTTAATAAGGTCCAATGTATAACATTTAGGGCGGGTTCGTTGACAGATGTTGAACATACGTTACTGTAATTACTTTTGTAAAGGTGTGTAATTGCTGTGAAGTAAAACTCATTTGGTTTTCAGAGCCTTAGAGGAAGCCTTTTATATGTACGTTAGTGCAAGGGCCTCACTTCATGGAGGAGGCATCTGGTGCTGCAGCATTTCAAAGTGGCTTCATCAGAGGGAAATGAAGCTCCGCCCACATTAACCAGATTCATGAAGATGGAGGAAATGGCTGAGAGAAAGGAGACGATCTGCTGTCTGTTATTGAGAAGAGAAGAAGCGACATTCTCCAGAAAAGTGCTACAAACATGATATCTGCATTGAGCCACAGAAGCGGTCGTTGATTCATGAATTACTCATTAGCTCCAGCAGACATGGAATGAAAAGGACGGGTTCACACTGGACAGCTCACCAAAAACAGGGTTAACAGACAGAGTTGAACAACCGTTTACTCTCTCATTTGCATCCATGGTCAATTTAGAGTCACAAATGAACCTAATCCCCAATCTTCCAAGTCTACAGTACCCATAAAAACACAAACACAAACAAGGAGAACATACAAACACACAGAACCTCAGTCGAAATGATTCTAAGCTGTCGATGCAAAACAAGACTTGGCAGTAAACACAACGGTTTCTTCTGATATCGCTTGAATTTCAGCTAGCTACACAGTGGACAGTCCTTATGTCCCAGTGATGAAAGACGACTGGCGATCATTGCGCCGTCCTGGATTGAGCCACACGTTGCAGTTCTACTGCAATGCCCATGAACACACTTTGGTAAACAAATGCATTTACAGCAGTAAAAAATATTCCTCCTGAGTGTTGGATGCATTCAAATCACACTGTTCCTCTTAAACCGTGCTTATCTAAGATAAGAGGATTGAAACTTTGCTATAAAGAATTTTCCTCAACACGTACAAAAAAAACACTATTTGCTGCTTGAAAATACCATCAAACACGTGTTTAGTCGTCATATTCTGTCAGCGAGAAATCAAAAACATCCGATGATATATATAAATATAGTATACGACCAGCACACAAAAAATAATCAATCTAATGAATCACTGTCTCCACATGAGAGACGTCAAATACTCCCAGTCTCCATATAGTTGAGGAAGAAATTGCTTGTAGTGCACCTCTCAACGCCGGCATCATCATCTTTGTGGATCCCACATCGAGGATTATGCTCGGCATTTATTAGGTGGATTTCCAACCTCGCCCGAAGGCAAATACAACGGAGCAAACAATCGTAAACCCGAGCCCACTGGATACATATCAAAACAGAGCATGACAAATAAGCCTGTCAAAGCCTCTCCTAATCTTTGTGGCTCAAAAGATACAGTTGCCTTTGACAATTCTATATCTGGGAGATAATGAATTACATGTCAACAGTTTCCAAAGCAGGACTCGGAGATGAGTGACGTCCCTGGAGGTTGGGTTTGTTATGGAGCGACAGAGGATCTCGGTTCGTCTCCATTTGTGACATCAATAGGAAATCAAAGATGACTCTCGTTTCACAGCGGCAGCACACGAGCTGTGGACTTAAGGTTGTTATGTATCAGACACTGAGGCAGCATTAGCATGTTTTTAAAATGACAGTAATGGAACAACTGTATATATCAACACTGAATAATTACTGTATTTGATCTTGAGCAGCAATGTGTTTAACTGTGCTCGGTGGTTGGTATCGTAAAGAATTGTGCCTCCAATCTATTGTTGTTGTAAATCACTTTCCCGCTAGCAGAGAACCAGCGTGGTTCCCTTGCAGGCTGTAGTGTCATCATTCAGAACCTTCAGAACATCAGAACCAAAGCTTCACCGCCCTGTGACCATGGTGGCTGTTGCTCAAATACAACACTGAGCCTCTGTGAGCTGTAATTCAGGGGACACCCAAGTCGCCACCAAACATGTTTGTCTCTTCTGGAGACAACTGCATGTTCTTTATGTCCTTTGCCATTTCCACTGTTATCTTCTCCTTCCTTCTTCCTCTCTTTGACAACTTACACCAACATGCCTACTGATGGCACACGGAAGAACCAAGTACTTCTTTATTCCCACTGGAACCCAACTTTTCAGGTTCCGAAACCAGTTTATTTCCATCAACCGGTTTAAAATGTGGTTTTGGTATATGGAACCGTGCCGGTATGAAAAGGGTTCTAAAAGTGGCACCATGTGTTCTAACTGGTTGCAGTCAATGCCCAATCATCATCTACCACTTTATCTCCACATGAGGTTTGCCAATCCCAGCTGATACAGGGCGAAAGGCCAGGTACACCCTGGACAGACCATCAGACCGTCACAGGGCCACGGAGACAAACAACCACCCACTCTCACACTCACACCTACAGTCCATTTAGAGAGTCCAATTTGCCTATTCTGGATGTTTTTGGACTGTGGGAAGAAACCGTAAAACCCAGTGTGTCAATGTCAATCAAGTCCATTTTTGTGCAAATGTGTTTATCTAAAACAGTGTGGTCAGGTTCAGGGTTAACAGCTTGTTAAATCATACCTGGTCTCAAGTCGAGAGTGCAGTCTTTGGATGAGCAACAAACTATCAAGATACTAATGTGCATCTACGTGGGGAAAGTGCACAACTAATGTACACTCCACTTACTCCTCTTATTACACAGAGAGAGAGAGATTATATGCCTGTAAACCTGGTCCATTTCCCCTGCAGAGAAGTGTTCTCTCCTACTTTTACAAGATCAGTCCACCAAGGTGATAAAACATGCGCACAAAAAGAATTATATGGAAATACACACAACCTCATTTAACAGTTTTTACTTTAATGCTAAAAACACATTAAATGATCGTCATGCAAAAGATCAAATGTGCTGAATAAGCAATCAACGATGGCTCGAGAAGACTGTTGGAGCAGATCCAGTTAGAAGACGAGAACAATGGACGCGAAAGTCCACTGGTTCCCACACCTGTAAAAACCCATCACTCGGAGAATGCAAGGAAATAGAAATGAGGGTGAACTGTGGGAAATAACTGGTTTTCTTCTTGTTTCCTGTAATGTTCTAAGACAACAATTAACAGTCAAGCTGTGAATGAATGCTGGGGTGATTATATGATAGGGAAAGGTCACCAGGAAAGGTCAACGTAAGGGTTGCACATAATGGCATCTGTTAGGGTAAACATTAGATAACATCTACTAGGGTCGTAAACATTAGGTATGGTGTCTGTTCTTGTTTGTAACTTTGATGTTTGTGTATAAGTGGTGAAGCTTTTTGGAGGAAGGGGAGAGACCATTTTAGACCGTCCTTGGTGACAGTGTCTCTCCTCCATGCGAAAATCCATGCATGCAGTAAAGATATGATTTACTCAACACTGATGACTCAAGAATTTCTTTCACAGAACTCACTCACTCATTTTCTACCACTTTAGCGTAGAGTACATCCTGGACCGGTCGCCAGTCCATCACAGAGCCCTAACCCAAGTATGAACGAGACCAAATGGAGAAGCCTTTTCCTCCAAATGTTTTCCTCTTATGGTGAAAGACAAGACAATAATTTGTGTATCAATCAACACGACTGTTTTGACGTTACACAGAAAATAAAAACTGACGGTTCCTAATTATTCATTTACGAGCCGCTGTAAAGCCAGTGGTTTGGCGGCTCGTTGAAAACAGCCACGGGGACATTATCACAATTAGTTTAATAGCCGACGTCTTTATTGTCAACTCAGGTTTTATTAAAAAACTGATGTCGTTATCGAGCTGTGCGAGCCGACAGTCAGTGGCCACGGCTGAATACGCAGCTTTGTCTTTCATATCCATGGAAACACAAGACGGTGTCATTAGCATTTTAGAGGCTTTATTAATTCAGTACCATCTCAGATCTTTCAGCAAATGAGGCAATGGAAGCAGACGCATGACAAGAACTAACAAGTCAAGACAGGAGGAGGAGGGAGGATGGAGACGCAACGTGGCAGTAAGAAGCAGAGTCGGAGGAACTGCCTTTATAGATGATAGCGCTGACAGACAGGAGCCGAGTGAGTGCTGAAGAAAAGTTATTATATTCAGATAAAGACAGTGAATTTTTATTGGATTTGCACATGCAGAGTTTTTATAATCCAAGCATCGGAGGTGCACGGATTAAACTCAAAAGATCAGAAGCTATGATCACAGGCGAGTGAGGAACAATGTGTCTAATGTGAGTCAAAACAAAGACGAGAAGACGGCCAGAATCAATAAAGTTCAGAGGATTAGACAAGTCATAACTGACGGTACCAGGAACCTTTGTTGCCTGTGTGTCCACCTCAGTGAAAGACCAGCAAAGACTATCATTACTATGATGATAAAGTCAATTAAACAACATTTAAGGTGCCGCTTTTCTGAATGGAGAAGATTGAATGAGCTGTTGGAACATCTGGTCCTTAAAGTTCCTGAAACTCTGCGGTGGAAACAGAGAGTCTGTCCTGTAGTCAGGACATAAACCCTCGTTAACAGACGATGAATCAGCCGATTATAACAACACTATGGCTAACAACATTGCCTGTGATCATAATTTTAAAATACAAAATACAAATGATCGCATTAACCAAAGATTCATCCGACACCAAATCCGCTCTGAAAGGAACTTCATCTCTTTGCTTTGTGTGATAATTGTAGTTAAAGGTATACTTCATTCTTTTCTTTCTTACGTGGCCACCAGTGACACTTGGTCCTGTTAGCGCAACTGTTAGCAAAGATGGCAGACACTGTTTACATTCTGGGAATGAGGTCCCCGCCCCCCCTACGAGCGGGTCTAAGAAGGGCAGAATTAAGCCTGGGACCACGTGTCACTGGTGGGCACGTAACAATAAAATCAAAGATATTTCTTGACTCAAAAATGTCATTCATATTTCAAAAATACTACCCCTATTCTAGTAATACAAAAGCAAATCGGTGAAGTATTCCTTTAATCCTTATTTTTTGTGTGACTTTGCAAATAGGCCAAATAAACTCACGTTTGTGAAGCATCGGGATTTGTGACTTTAGCACTATTTAACACTCAAAAACGTCGCCAACAACCGGGCACCTATTGGATGATTCTGCCTGTCAATCACACTGGCGTCCACTCATATGCTTTAATCTCTAAAAACACAACAGTGACATTATGTTGTTTTGGAGAAGAGCTGGACCTAGAAGATTCAACTTCCTGAAGAAAATCATTATTGATCGTTCTGAATCAATAAACCAACCAGCAGAGTCGCCCCCTGGTGGCTAACTGCCATCTCCACCCTCCTTCCCTTGCATTTTAATATGCAGTCTTTATGAGCTGCTTTGACAGAACGAGGCGCGAGAACTCGTCGTCCAACAATAAAAGTATGTATCTCTCCATCTTACACCTCTGCGCTGTGCTGCGCTCTCACCTGTCACTCCTCGCCTGTGACAACACATTATGAAGAAGGATGTGCAGATGATGACACGAGCAGTATGACTGGCGTGACCTCTGCCAGTCGCCGCAGATTGCCTCACAGAGTGTCACATTTGCAAAGGCTGGACGAGGTTGGCGCGACCATTCATTACAGAGTCAGACCCATCAGCTCTGTGATGGCTGTCGTCTCCGCACCTATCCTTTATTCTCTGTGACTCGGCCTGTCGGCGCAAATCCACGTTTGCCGTCCGGGGCGTGTGCTCAGGTGGCATAAGGAGCCGACTTGAAATGAACAATCAAAAGGAGATGAGGGCAGGTGATATTCTCCTGCCTGCGCCTTCTCTTTGCATATATCATGTGATCTGGAGGTGGATGAGCGTCTGTCATCGTCGAGGACCTTTTGTCAGGCAACGCATCATCGACGGGAAATACAGAACTTCATACCGTGGGGACCTTTTGTTAGGCGCCAAAGGTGGATGATGAATATGCAATCTGAATAGACCGTTTTCATGGGAATGAGAGGATTTCCTTTCTATTCCACCCTGATCTTCAACTTGGCCCAGAGTTTTCTACCAGTGTGACTTCTAAACCAAAAGATGAAGTGACATCTAATGGTAAAGATATAGATATATAGTGTCTCCCACAGCCCTGCAGTCACCCGCCATTTTTAAAGGCCCCACTGTGCAAATGACTCCATTATTTGTCCGATGATGTAACACTGCTGAAATTAAGCCATTCCAGGTTACTTTCTTGACTTAAGGAAGTGGAAAAAATTAAGGAATGAGGGTTTTCTCACAGTATTTGTTACATAACTGAGGAACCATTTTCGTCATCTTGCCGTTTGGGGCCCCCCATGTTGTTTATGATCTTTGTTTGGCTAAGGGCTATCAGAGAAACCACAACTAAAGAGCATCGGTCAAATGATCACAGTGGAATATTTGTCAGGGTTTTGTAAAATAGCCATAGTTTGCTTTCTCCAGATTCCGTACATACTTTAGCCTTTATTTATGCTAACTAGCGGCTAACAAACAATGAAATAAAGCAATGAAGCTCACGTTAGCGGTTTCTAGATGAATATTTGTCAGGGTTTTGTAAAATAGCCATAGTTTGCTTTCTCCATATTCCGTACATACTTTAGCCTTTATTTATGCTAACTAGCGGCTAACATACATAGCCATGAAGCTCAAGTTAGCGGTTTCTAGACCTAACTAACCCTTGCTTAGCTATAGGAAGCTCTAGCAGAGAAGGTTATATGTGAAAATCAATCGTTTCTGAAATATGAAAATCACCCCTTTTAATGCCCTAGCTGAAATTCAGCAGCTCATTTGACCGCACACCTAAATGTAAAGAGGTTTGTGTTGATTAGCAGTTGAACAAGTGTACCTAATAAAGTGGACGGTGAGTGCATGTAATAACCACACTCTTCCCTCGCCAAGGTCATTGAGTTGAAGTGGGAGCATCACTCCACACTGTGATGAGACACTAAAAGAAAACTGCTGAGTCAGGGAAACGTTGTATTGAGTCTTTCAGAGGGAAACAGCATTGAAATTTATAAGCGTGAAAATAAGCACGGTTGTAATACAGAGCATGCGAGGGTGTGTGTGTGTGGGGGGGGGGGGGGGGGGACTGTGGGCTTAAGGCCAACATTAAAAGCTGCATAGATAAAAGAAAGCAGGGCATCTTCAAGACAGTGGTTTTAGATTGTTATTTTTGAAGCGAGATGAAAGTTAACATATTGATATACAAGTCATTTCACGCTGGAGTGGCAGCGCCGCCGCCGCGGCTGCCAGACTCAAAGGAGAGAGTCCACTCAAAAACACTTGATGCTTGAGCCTGAATAACATCAGTAGTGAAGTCTGTGTGTGTGTGTCTGTAAAAACCAGAGGGTCACAGACTTAATCTGCAGCGAGAGAAAGAAGTCAACATGACATTTACTGTTGTCAGGATCAGAGCTATGCTAGCTGGAAAGAAATACATTAACATAATCATTATTATAAGAAATACATTAACATAATGATTATTTCAGTTACAGAACATTTTGAGTGTGTTATTACTGTAATACTTAAGTGTGACAAAAATTATACATTTACTAATAAGTATAGTAGTAATACTGCTTCAGTGTACTTAAAATTGATCATTAAATTAATATCAAGTGTATTTAAATAAATTATGCTACCTCTATACATAAAAATATGCACACGTATACATACATGCATGTATATACACATACATACTATATGTCTTGACACTCGTCAACTTAATTCTACAGTTCATAAAGTTTTTGTCGTAACTTCAGTTAAAAGTTGAGCAAAGACGAGTTCCGCTTCGGCGAGCTTTGACATGAATTTGACCTTTTAACCAACAGCAATCGCTTTTGACAGTAGTGACCTTTTTACGAGAAGTAGAGGGTTCAAAATTGAGGAGGCTCGTCGCGGCTCGTGAGCTGTCAGACCGTCCACGCTCATTTTTTACCTCCCGCTCCACAAGAAGAATTATGGTTTGCAGATGGCTGTGATTCCAGAGTCAACGTTACAAAGACATTTAATAATAAACTACAGTAAGTCTTGCTAACAAGGTTGCTGAGGGCAGTTTCTTTTTTACCCTTTTCCTTCCTTTAGAAAAAACACAAAGCAACATGATGGACGAGTCCGACACTATAGAATTGACCGGGGACAATAAAAGGCTGAGCAAAGGAAAAACGGACAGAGGAGATCAGACACGGAGATAAATCTCATGAGACCGGGCCTGAAGTCGGAGTGAGATCCTGTCTCTGGAGTGATATTTTTGAAATTTACTTTCATTTTCACTATTGAATACTCACATTAGCACTAGCATAGGTGTCTGCAAGCTAATACATTCAATCGGGAGAAAAAAAACCATTAAATTGAACCATTAAATTAAGATAAGATCATGTATAAAGTTTTGTATATAGACATAAAAACACTAGAGTTTGTTGCATTTATGAAATTTAAGGACAAAAAGAAAACTTTTGACTGTTTATCTCTTATGGAGTGGCGAAAAAACACTGACCTACTTTGAAACAAAACACAGAACTATGTGACCTCCTCATTTATAAAATAAAAAGCAACCCACTTTGTTTTTATTTAACCTTTATTTATCCCGGAAATATCCACTGAGATGAGTAATCTCTTCTCCCAAGGACGTCCTGGCCAAAATGAGCAACAGCACATTTTGCATAAACATAAAAATAAGCAATTAAAACACGGATGTTGCCAGTAAAAAAACAATTATTTATAAGCAATAAAATTTTAGCATTAAGTCGTAAAAGAGTGAAACAATGATGGTCCTACCAACACAGCTAAGATGTTACCGGTGCGACGAGTGACTAAAAACTTTTTCAACAGTTTTCTTCAGAAACCAGACAAAGGAATCCAAGACCCCAACCTCAAACCAAGACCATGGACCAAAGTAGGACACGGTCATCTTCCCTGACTCTGTCATCACCTTGATCCCTAAAAATCTTTGAAAGAAATTATGAAAAAAATCTACTCCGAATTGGTGTTTAAAGCCCCTCCGATTTCTAATTTTCCATGCCCATTCACCAAACCACTTTCAGACGTAAATTTTCCCACCAGGACTGATGCGGTCGCAACATTCCGTACGTTTTGGGGCATGCGTAGGCTCTCAGAAATGTGATTCCTTTCAAGGAAAAATAAGAATAATAATAATAAGAAGAAGAATTGAAGATGATCTCACGAAAGCTCAAGGACAAGTATGTTCAAATACCATTGGTGCGAAATCACTAAAAATTGGCCAAGAAATGAATGTTCAATCCAAGATGGCGGCTTTCGTGTTGGGTTTGGATAGTGGTCATGATGTAAATTTTTCTTCATGACAACCTTCTACACGTGTATCGATTTTCATCTAAGTATGATAAACTTTGTGGGAGGGCAGAGCAGTTATTTGCCACTCCCACATCCAATTTTTGATGCACGTTCCCTGAACCCCTTTCAGACATACATTTTTAACAGGTCTGATGCAGTTGGAGAAACCCATGAGTTTTGGGGGCACGGGAAAGGCCTCAAAAACGTGATTCATTTGGCAGACAAACAAGAACTCCTTCCACACATGGATCCTATTTGCAAACTGGTTGGAGTTCGAATGTAAACATAAAGAAGGGAGTTTGAATTCTGCTTCTCAAAAAAAACGGTTGTTCAGTGGTTTAATCGGACTAATGCTTCTTGTGCTGTTGCTGTATACACACAAATGCTCCCTCAGTAAGGTCTGATAGTATTGCTTGACAGAGCCTGTTTTCAAATCTACAAAAGTTACACACTGCATCTTTAACTCTACATGTACTGTACGTACTGTAGGTGAATCTAGGGTTTTTTTTCAGTTGGCTCTAAATGACGAATAGGAATGTCAACAACAGGACATTTTCATACAATTTTACGGCTTTTTGACCAGAAATAATCAGCTTGGACGTCTACAAATTCAAAAAGAGCAGGTTTTTAAGTTAATCTAAACCAGCTGGACATGAGGTGTCCCTGACCACATGGGTGACATGATCTTTCGTTTGACTCTTGACCAGATGGACCTTCTCCGCAGGTCGTCCCTCTGTCACCTCGTTTCATGTCTCGTCTTCACTGTCGCTTCCCTAAAATAAACGGCAAAAAAAAAAATCTCCTAGAAATATATATAAATAAGTAGGCGATGACAGCATGTGACAATTTGTCTCTAAAAAGATATGCCATTCGCTGACAACTACAGAATCTGTAATAGCAGAGCGAGCGCTCACGCATCGCCGCGCGCAAATCCATCATCTTGCTCCTTGCTTCTGTTTACCTTCATTGTGCATTAACTGTGCAGTGCCCCGCAATAATGACAAACTTTAATTACAAGGGAGGGAAATGAGGACTCTGGTTCACTGAGTAGCTTCAAGGTTCCCAGAATATTGAATACAAATGATTCAGGAACTGGAGCAAATGTGGGGGGTGGGGGGAGGGAGAGAATTGTACAAAAGTACCAAAAAATATGGTTAGAAAACTAGAAAAACTGGGACAAAACATTGTGCGATGGTTGCTGAATAAGTCCCAAATGACGCTGAAATCTGGGTTCCCAAAACTAGTACTTGCTAATCTTCCGGCACAGTAAAATAATTGAAAACACAGGTTATCTATAGTTTAAAAAGTAGTGAAACCACAGTTTTCACATTGATGCCACAAATTACTAAGTGTTGTCGTACTACTGCGACACAGAAAACAAATGCACCAAGTCAATAAATGAATATTTTATAGAAAAAAGGGGCAGTTATATAACACGGCATCAATAACGAGGCTCGACAAAGTACAGGTTCTAAGATGATGATGATGATTTTGCCGTGTTTCTTGCATCATTTTTGTGATAAAGTGTTGTCAAGGACCATCTTGTTTGGACTCAAACGACTTGAAGTGCCTCCTCCTGTCTTTTATCTGCAGCAGGAGGAAGTGATAACAACTGGATCAGTGTCAGCAGCGGCAGAGAGAGCGGGAGAGGCATGACGTCTTGTGTGTCTCGCTCTCTCCTTTTTTAAAAAACAACAAGACCTTGCTGCTTGTTTTTTGGCTTTCGCTGCGAACATCCAACTCTTTGCTCTTTGATTCTAAAGGATGTTTATATTCCGTTTCATATAGGCTGATACATTTCTTTGTAAAACTAAACCCTGTACACCAAGAAATGCATCACAAAAAATACAGTTTGTTTCTAGCAAATATAGAGTGTTTTTCTTTAAACCCTGTTGCTAATGTGCATGACAGGATGTTGAATTCAGAAATGGAATTCCAGACGTACGGACAGCGGCCAGCACGAGACCCCGCCCCTTTCTTCCTTCGTAATAAGATCTATTCTCTCTCTCTTTGACACAATGGGACTGATTAAAGAGACAAAATTGATAGCTGCCGGCAGTGTACTAATTCTCTGCACTTAGCTTACCTTTGATGTAATTGTACTTCACACTCACAGGTTTGTTTGTTATTGCATCGCATTCCATGTCCATTTGGACCTGAACCTAAACCAAAGTGTCATCCCTCACCTTGACCATCACCAGTTAATGCCGAACTCTAACCTAAAAACAATTCAGACTTAAATTTGTTCTCAGAAATGAGACGCTGCCTCATTAGAACCAGGTTTTGGTCTCCATGAGGACTACTGGTCCTGAGAAAGGGTCCTAAAGATTAACTCACACACACTGCAAGCAGGTAAGTCCATTTATTTTGTTAAATAATTACTGAGGAACAGCTCTTGCTTGTAAACATGGTCTTTATGGAATTATACATCTTACTCCATTAAACAATATATTCCAGCTGTTGTCAGAACAACTTCAGGCTAACTTTTGCCGACGTTGCGTCCGCTGCGTTCAGACTACCTGGGCCGCTGCGCTCCGTCAAAGCTGTTTAACAACACCTGAGCTCGTCCCGGTGAAGACTGAGAGCTGTTCGTCAGTGTGTGGCCACACAGACGCGGCCGACGCTCTCAAGGTCCTGCGGAAATTGAGTGGAATTGATGTTTCTCTGCCCTTTCTCTCCGCCTCCTCTCGCAAAGCCTTGAACGAATTGTGCACGGAACACAAAAGCCGCGCTCTCATTGTCAGTCTGCCAAGTATCCAGCATAAAAGACACGAAATATGAAGACTGGCAACACCCCAGCCACCTATAGCCTGGACAAATGGCCAACATGGAGTCTAAGGAGATGGGGGGGGGGGTTATTGTTGTGCAGCTCTCCTTTCTGAATGTGTAACGGCTGAACTCTGACTGCAACATGAGCAGAGCTGGAAAGAATAATGGCAGGCACATTTACAAGTTTCATGTTGTTAGGCTCCAGATAAACTATTTCACTTTATGTAGTGCTTTGGTCATTAATCTTGGTGCATTACACAGACGGCGCCTTCGCCTTCCATTGTATTTATCATAGCTTCATGCAGGAGCCGGTTTTCTCCACCGAGCAGAGACTCAGTGTTTCACGTAAGCACAGCAGTGTTTCACTCCCCTGCCTTCAGCTCCACTCCCAACTTCTGCATCGCACATACAATACGGCTGCAACACTGTGGATATCCACGGGCGGAGGGGCTATAATTGACAGTGATTGTGAGACCTGTTGAGGGTACAGCTGACTGAGCGAGCCTCTGGCTGCATCCACACTACTATACTATCTTTCAGATGGGATTTCAGCTCTGTTTCTTATGTTGTTAAAAACAGATTCTGAGTAAAAGAGTGTACAGATGAAGCAAGTCAGGGAGAAAAGGTGGAACAAGATCATGAAGACACTTATGCCGCCAAAAAAGATCTTAAAGTGCATCCTGTAGTACACTGGGAGCCAATGGATTATGTCAATGCCTGTGAGCAGCAGCATTTTGGACGAGCCAAAGGCGAGCGACGGAAGACTGGCTAACAACAACAACGAAGACAGAATTACAAAAACCCAGTCGAGTTGTAATAAAATCATATACGCTGGAAACAAAGTCATGTCCCGACAGAGCAGATTTTGACCTCGGGTATTTGCCTTAATTGAAAAAAGCTGTTTTAGAACAGAGTTAATCTGCTGGTCCAATTTAAAAATCCCCAAAGGTTAGTAACCATTAGCTTCCTGTGAGGAGCCAAACAACTGAGGTCAACAGAGGTAACTGCCTGAGCCATTAAAAGCCATTAATCCTGTGATTTGACAGCATGCATAGTTCTGCATCAGGTGTAAATAAACATTCAAATGTCATCTGCATAACAGTGCAGCACGATAATGCGCCTGGATCATTACACATAGAATTGTTCATCACATGACCTTTCAGGTACATTTCCTGCTCTGTCAAGTCCATTTTATTTATTTAGCCAAACATTACAAACATCATGTGATGAAAATTGGAGATTATTGAGTATTACTGACAGGAAACTATGATGAAAAGCAATAACAAGAAATGATTCACTCAAGCAAGTCCAGTTGTGTACAACCAAGTACTCTAGATGAGCGAGAACCTCACAGACGGTGATCAAAATCCCACAGGTAGTGTATACCTTGTTAATTTTTGTGTCAAAACGGCCTAAATCACGTGGCGCCGCAGTGAAAGCTTTTTTATTTCTTTCCCTCAGTGTGGATTTTCCCCAAATGGCCCGTTACCTTGAGCTATTTGGAGTCACACAGAGCAAGAATTCTCGTGAATATATGAATTTTTAATGATTTTGTTTACACAGCACTCATGTAATAAAGGTGAATAAACATGAATCTCCTCTGGTTTTTTTCCGTGTCGTTTGCCTATAATCAGGTCTATAAATGTGAGTTTTAACACATTTTGCACCCAATTGTCCCGAATCTCCACCTCCAACCACGACCATCAGTATTCCGTGTTCTCAGGAAGACGTTGTAATCCCAAACGTGGCTGATCGTAATGTGATTCTTTGCAGGGGAATAAGTTGCAGACCCGCATAATCAAATTTCTCCTCCATAACCCCTGCACCGATCTGTGAACACTGATTTACCTCGGGGAGCTCTGATGCATGGGTCTGTCTCATTATATGAGAAACATGAGTTTGTCTCCTTGCTGTTAATGTAGACTGCTGCACTCCAACAATCAACAGTCCTGACTCTGTGCACGCCTGCAGCAGGAATCCAGGATATTGACTTTGGGGGGGTGTTATAAAAGACTACATTAAGTCGAGGCAGGGATGTGACAGAGCAAAGAAACTGGCTGATGAGACCGAGCCGTCGCGGATCTAAGTCGTTCCGTTCAGACACAATAAGATCCATCACATGCACTTACAAGCCCGTCGACAGTTATCAGCCGAGAACCACGGCTTTGTGTCTCTTGCCAAACGCGACACGATTTGTAATGTGACGTGAAGAGAGAGAGAGAGAGAGAGAGCCCTGTGCTGCTGGGACGTTCGGCTCATGATGATGTGTTTACTGCTCCGCTCTCCGACAGTCACTTCACAGGAATGTCTGTCGCTCCGCTTCCGCGACGTGTTATAAAAAGAACAGATTTTAACGGTGACATTTCGACGGCCATTATTTGAAACGTACGTTATCGTGACCTTTTTACAGGTCGAACTTTGGTAAAACAGCAAAAAACAAAAATACATTACTGAGCCCTCACACGTGTGGTCCAGCCTTCCTGAAGACCTGAGGGCTGAGCACAAAGACTTAAGACCTACCTTGAAGTCTTTTTATCTATTCATCTAAATAATAAAAAAAATCTCCCTACAGGTGCTATAGTCTGTAGCAGGAACAAAACATCAGATGTGGAAAAACCACTGCGCGCTGAAATGACTTGAGTTTTATTCATGAGAAAATACATTTGGCTCGTGGCTTCCTCAGCTATTTATTCATCTTTTTATATTTTGGCCCGTTTTACTCAAGGGCATTTTACACAATCTTATATTGATATTTTCTTCATCAAGCCCTCATTCATTTACTTCTTAATGTATCAGTTCTCCCTCCGAGCAGATCTCAGTCAGACCAACAAAACTAAAATTTGCTCCTTATCATCTGTTAGTGTTTTACAAGAGTCAGCAAACCTTGGCCGATAAGGATAATTATTAGAGTTGTGAAGTTCACGAATGAAGTGAATCTACTGACCGGCTCTTCAACACGAACGATGGGAACCAAGTCGGCGTTGGGAGCCGTGCTTTGTTTAAGTTCAGGTTATTCGATATGCAAATATCACACAACGTCATCCAAGTTGTCCACGCTGCCTTCACGTGTGCTCAGATTTGCATGAATAACATAAGTCAAGGTAGATTTATTTAGACAAACACATGTTTTATACTAAGGGTAAATCCAAAATAGGGATCTGACTATCAAAGCACGGTATGACGCCACCTTGTGGAATGTATACAATAAATAGACATCATCTGACATAAAATGGAGTATACAAACGCCAAATTAAGTTATAATTAATATTTCCCAGTTAAAGTGAGATACCCCCCAGACTGGCTTTTTAAAAACGAGTCAGTCTTTTGACTCAATCATCAACCATCTCTAAAAATGATCCACATCTGAAACCTTCTTCTCCACTGTCAGTCGTTTATACTTCAACACATCTCCAATGCAAAGCCTCTTTTCTTTTGTTGAGACATTTTTGAGATGGTTACTGGGGCTTTTTAGGTTTAGCCACGTTCAGCACCCGACCCATATCTGTCTCTACCCTGAGCGTAATCAAAGTAGTACGAGCTGTGTTGTGGGCAGAAGGTATTCATATAGTGATATAATGACCACTTAACGCTGCTTTACACTCACAATTTTGCTCATTTTTCAACACTTTCATACAGATCTTTCATACCCATTCACATGCTATGTGGTTAAGGGTCTTGCCCATGATGCATGTAGACCAGTTGAAAGACCACTCGCTCTACCACTGAGCTACTGTCACTCCTGTCCTAACACTACTTGACATGTTATGACACGACATGGTCACTTTATGACTCATTTCTTACATAATCTACTAGTTTTCCCAATCACACACTAAATCCTGGCTTCCTAATCCAAACAAAAAAAGCCTCCAAACTTTTCTCTTGTAGCACAAAGTCAGTGCACTTTCTTCTGCAGTGAGTCAGGAGACTCTGCACCTAATTGTGATGGAAAATCCTGTGAGCTGCAGGAGGAACGGAGGCTCAGGAGACCCAGATGTCTTAAGCGGAGGCAAATTATTGATGCTCAATGCATTGAGGAGAAGAGAGATGTGCAATACAAGTTAACGCGGTGTAATGCCACCCAATTTAAGGTTGCTCTTTTCCAAGGCCTATTTAAACCCAAATAACCCCACATGGCACAGACTCACATTATAGATGCCAATTACATCCCATTGAGAGAGACTTGCTGACCACAAGGCATGCAGATGCTTCCCCCGGTCATATAAGGTCACGGCTATAGACAGAAATAACACTTTATATTATATGGAAAAGCATCATCTAATACTATAAGACTAAGACGATACACCAGAACACAAATGTCCCCCAAAAGTTGACATGGACATTTTGTGGGTCTTCCACTGCCAGCTCCCTAATCTAATCTCAAAATGTCCCAGTGAGTTTTTGTAAAAATAAAAATATAAAAATACAGAAGGGCATGTTGCAGATAATTCACAGCATGAGAGTGGGTGAATGTACCGTACTGTCTCCTGCATGATCAAGCCAAGCTCTTTTTCTTATCTGGATAACCTCTAAATAGTCAACTTTGGAACATGTCCAAAACTTAATAAAACAATATACCCAGAAGACAAAAAAAGTTCATATCTGAAAATAGCTTTAGACTTAAGGGACAAACGTGAGTGAATCATGTCTTTACACTAGTTCATCATTGATATGGTTCTTCTCAAATAGCAAAACGGTTGATTTATAAAAGCAGTTTATAGCACGACATTTGTGTCAAACACACGGACGCATGAACAACCAAAGCCAAGCAGAAGGACAATGAAACTGCTAACTTCAGGAATTAAAACTAAAAGCGTGGAATCAGTCTTTACCTTGAATATTGTTCGAATTAGTGCAGAGCAGATGTACAAGTGATGATGCCAAGTTTATCAAGACAATAATATACAGTAAATATATTATGGAGAAATATGAATCGGTTTAAAATAATCTCGCTTTTTTTGGAATGGGAGACGACATCATCATTGGAAGGAATTTCCTATTCCAGTAACGTATGAGAAAAGTTTACTTTTATCTATGAATAACTATCACATTATTTCCAATACAGAAAAAGAAAGAAAACAGATGGAGGCATTTCATCAATGTTTTTTTTTTTTTTTTTTTTAAAGATACTGCAATTTCTCTAGCAAGCTGTTTGAGCATAATGTGGAAACAGGCTGGTAGTGAAGGTTGAGGTGAGGGTGAAGCAACATCTGTGTTGCCCTTTTATTACGAGCCAGCGGGCAGATTTGTCCTGAAGGAGGCACAGCAGCTGCTCCGGAGGGGACGTCTTGCCAGCTGAAAGTCAATGTTCACCCAAGTGTGGGAAGAGATCCCTGCCTTGATTGACAGAACCTTTGACCAAGGTCAGCCAGAGTGCGTGGGCATGTGGGCGCATGTGTGCGTGGTGTTGCTGCTGGTGCTGCTGAGGGGCAAATGCATAATCTCGTCTGTCCGGTTTTTCATTCTGGCCCGGCCGGCGGTGGGCGGTGGTAATCTCCATGCTTGTGTAGAGTGTAACGGTTGCAGACAAATGCTGCTATTGAAAATCACCTTGGGAGCCGCCAACATGTAAAAGAAATCACACTGCTTCCACCCAGGAAATGTTTGATGGGCATCACAGAGTGGGAGGCTGTCAAGTCCAACCACTCTGATTTCCATCGGATGTCAGCTCAACGTCAAACCTCACAAGCATATAAGCTCTTAAATGTAATTGTAGCATGATGATCAACATTCAGGCTACATTTGCAGAAATACAAAAAATAAGGAAAACACCAAAAAATGAAATGTTGAATCTGCCTTAAAAGAAAGTTTCTTTAGATCAGATCCTTCATGTGGTGTTGGAAATGAATTATGTATTAATTAAGTATGTAAAACACACTGTAGTTAGTTCAACAATGACTAAAGACACATAACCTTGTGAAAATTGACACAGGTTAGGTTTTAGCCTGCTCTAAAGATAGATAGTCAGCTCGCCAAATAGCAAGCTCTATAACCAGCTAGCAAGATAGCAAGCTCTAGAGCCAGCTAGCCAGATAGCCAGCTCTATAGCCGGCTCAGCAGATATCCGGCTCGCCAGAAAGCCAAATCTATAGCCAGCTCACCAGCTAGCAAGCTCTAAAGCCAGCTCACTGGATAGCAAGCTCTATAGCCAGATAGCAAGCTCTATAGTCAGCTCTATAGCCAGATAGCCAGCTCTATAGCCAGCTCAGCAGATATCCGGCTCGCCAGAAAGCCAAATCTATAGCCAGCTCACCAGCTAGCAAGCTCTAAAGCCAGCTCACTGGATAGCAAGCTCTATAGCCAGATAGCAAGCTCTATAGTCAGCTCTATAGCCAGATAGCCAGCTCTATAGCCAGATAGCCAGCTCTATAGCCAGATAGCCAGCTCTATAGCCAGATAGCAAGCTCTATAGCCAGATAGCCAGTTCTATAGATATCCAGGTAGCTAGACAAATGGCTAGATGATGGCTAACAAGAGAACTAGCAGGACAGCTTGATAGATAGTGAAATAGCAGGACAGATTGCTCAATACAATTTCATTAACATCATAGGGAAATTGAATTTCCCCAGCAGCCCAGTAGAGTAGCAGTACAGACACTGACAGATTAATTAAAATCATCTCACTGACTGCAGCCTTAAAAGCACATGAACCTCCAGGAGTTTAGGAAAGCACATCAATGCGACCCTGTTCTCATAAAGGTTGCCATTTTTACTGCAGATCACAGCTTTGAGATTTTCCATCTCTACTGTTCAGATTTGGGGAATCTGACTCAAACAATGAAGCAGAAAAACAAACAGGAAAAAGCTCCCCGAGCATCACAGCTTAACCTTAGAATGCATGTTTTTTTTCACTCCAAACAAAACACAATCAGAGCTCATATGGGATCAGAGCTTTATTTACATCACTGGCAGAGAATCTGGCCTTTGTTTGGGGGCAGGCTTTCACCACCGCAGACCCATATTAGTGATTTCCTTTTTGCATTTTTATAAATTTATCATGCCACCTTTTGTTGTCAGGTAGAGTTCTGTACCTGGTCTTTATGTGCATTTGCCACGCCCCCGGCTTTTGTTTGCGACCATTTTTCTGAGGCTTTTGTGTGAGAAAAGTTTAAATAGCTATTTCACTGGTTTTGTAATCCACACAAGGGCTGAGTCACCATCTGCCACACATACAGTCTATATATACACACACTTGTTTCACATGGATTGTTTTGGTTCATGTCGTGGTTGTTGTTGCTGTTATTTACCGTTCTGGAGAGCTGACAGGTCTCCGTCTTCTAAAGGTGAAGCCGTGCAGTTTGGAGATGAGAGCCATGAATCAGTGGTAATTACATGGCTGGAGTCGCCATCACACGGGAACATAGATTGAACGTTTCCCTCCTCAGTTCACGGCCAGCAACAGTTTTGCAACTTCTCGGCCCTCGCTCCAGTTCCCGCCTTTCTCTTGGACTTTATTTCCTAAAAATCAGAAACACAGGGAAGTTGATGTGACAGAAAAAGATGACGACAACGTATATACAATGCCACATTTCCTAAAAACAACAGTTGTGATGTAAGAGGGTCTGTTTCCACCAGCAACAGAGGGGAGATGCAGTGAGAGGTGAGTAGCCTACTTAAAAAGTACACAGAGTAGCACAGAGAACAGTTAATGGTTCTTATTTGAAATCAGCAGGTGCAGGTGCAAAGGAAGTTTGCTGCACTCACTGAATCTCTGTCACAAAATGTCCCCATTTCCTCTTCCTTTGAGAATCAAGGTGGGATTAAAGTTTGAAGTTTTAGAAACGTGAACAGTCAGTCACATTTCTGACATGTTCCATATTGTCTTGATTTATTTTTGCTTTGTTTCAGAAAGGCAACACAGTCCCATAATGGCCACACAGACAGAAACATGTTAGGTTCCAGTCTTTTCCAAAACCCAGTACAGTTTACCGATACCGAAATAAAAAATAGTCAAAATCATATAAACAGACAAAACCAGTTCAAAGGCCAATTAAAATTAGTTCAAAACAAAATTCAACGGCAACAAAGTCAGCCCAAAATATAGCCCAGTATCACAAATAAAAAATAAAATAGTAATAAAAAAAAAGCATGTTTAGTGTACCAGCATCACAAAAAGCAAATGTGGGCGGAGCAAAATATCAAAATGGGGGGGGAAACAGGAAGAAGTACAATCAAACAAGCACAAATGTTATTTTTACAGAAACTATTCAATAACACGAGTCTAAACTGTCACTTTAGGTAATATTTTACTCCGGGCAAAGATTTGACGTTAATGGTTTCACACACATCAGTATCAAAGTTTATTTTCCTCTCATTTAAGTGAAACCCAGCTTTTTAAAAGCTTCCTAAATGAGGCAAACATGTTCACTGAACTCTGTTCCATCATTGTTTGACACATTAATTATTCTCTGTTGTGTTGAGTTACCTTGTTTGCTGTGTCAGTCCTTCTTTCTGGTTTTGGCAAAGCCTCGGTGCACAGGTGGAGCCTGATGAAACACAGATGGATCGTACCAAAAGTGGCATCAGCATGCGGGGGGGGTGTTTGTTTACATGAGGTTTTGGTTGTTGTCTGTCTTAAATTCCTCCTGTTACACAGTATATGTCTCCTCTCTGACCTGTTTCTTTAAGTTAATGTCATGTTTAATGACTTTTAGGTTTGAGTATAAGAGTTCATTTGGGTTGAACTTCTTGTATCGACCCAGGTTTGAACTTCATTTGCTTGTTTTTGTGCTTTTGGGAGGTAAAATAAATCAAATGATTGTAAAGTTTGCAGTGCTAAAGTACTTTAACACTAAAATATTCAAATACACAGTGACAAAGTATGAAATGAAATTCTTTAAGAGTTAAACAGACACTGAATTAGTGATCATTTAAACAGTTTACTGTTTTAGTGTTACACTTTAACACTAAAACAGGTCAATTTAATACTAAGTTTGCTTCTTAGGTTTCACACAGGCTAAAAAACAGGATAATAAAAGTTGTTTGTTTTGTCTGGAGCCAGAATGCTATAGCGAGGTAGTTTTACTAAATCATTTTTATTCATTCATTCATTTTCATGTTGACATTTCATTTATTTTTTTCTGTACTCTTCTCTTTGGGTCATAAGCTAATAACCTACCTAATATCTCTTCATCTATGACTTCTCATTTTCTTAATTTTGGGAAAAATGGAGGCAAGCACTTTGTGCTTATGCTTTAAAAGGAGTATTCTATTCTATTCTGATTCTAATGATTCCGTTGCACCCAAAACAACTGCTTTACAAGTCACTCGTTTGTGTGTTTGTGTCGAGTATGAAACCACATCATGGCAGTTTTTTAAAAAAGAGAGACACACGGTGGATTTTATTTTTTCAAACACACCAACACCAATTTTTGTGTTTTCTCTATGAAAGCAGAGCACATCATTAAAGCCTTTAACTGGCTGCTGCTCCCCAAAGTGCAGTAACATCAAACACCTTTCCCGATCAATAATTCACTCGCACCGACACCTCACTGTATCCAGCCGCACTTTCCAAACACCGTTCGCTTTCCCGGTCAAATATGACAAGCTGTTTACTCGTATACCTCTACATTTTTGATGAGTCTAAATGAAATCGCTGCACTTGTCGACGTTTCCGTGCGTGTGGAATACTTCCACGCGCTCGTCATCCTGCTGCTCGTGTGCAACAGTTGAACATCCAGGTGGGAGCGACCATGTTGGTGGAAAGGTCAGGTATCAGCCACTCTGACCACGCCAAATGTCAGCCAAGACAATTTGATTATTTGTGACCTCAGGGTGCCGGACGAATCAAAAGAGGCTGTAGTGACAGATCATCACCCACACACACGCAGTAAGATGCCTGGAATACAACCTACCATATCGTCATATTAATATAATATGGATAGATTTTTACACACATACTGTAATTTTTTGGTAATCATATGTGACTGCTTAAACAAATAAATAAATATATATATATAAATAAAAAATAAATTACTTTTTAAATTTTTATTCTTTTTTAAACTGATTCATTATTATTGTTATTATATTATTATTATAGCTATTATTATTATTATTATTATTATTATTATTACTATTATTAATAATAATAATAATAATAATACTAATAACGATGAAAATAATAATTATTCATAAATTATTGTTATTTTTTTTATTATTATTATAATGGTTAATGATAATAATAATAATAATAATTTGTTTAATTTCAAACTATGTAACTAGTCTGTGTGCGTCTAATGTAGCCACCTGTCATAACAAACGAGAAAACTTAAACCAAAAAAAGTTATAAAAATACAACCACTAAAACCATTTTTTCCTGTTCAGGAAATGCAAGTAAATAACTATAATTTGACATCTTAATCAAGAAATAATAATGTGCACTGTATATGATTTTCACATTGGTGATTTACAACCAAAAGTATATATACAGTACTGTGCAAAAGTTAGATTTTCTAGGTCTAATTTGGTATAATGTTTTTACACACCTGTGTACAGTGAGGTGTTTTTTTCAGTGAATTTAGGATGAAAAAGTGGGATGGTTTGGAAAACTGCCTCATTAAAATTAGAATAGAAAAACTCTTAGCGCTAACTCTTCATCTCCATGTCACACACCTCGTGATGACAGACTGCAACACACCCTCGCCATCTTTTTTCTTCTTCCTTCCCAGAAACCAATTAAAACCCGAGCTGAGGAAAAAAAAATCACAGGCAAATAAATCATTTGAAAAATCCCATTAGAACAGACACAGAGGACTCAGCTGTGTTTTTAACAGCCAAGAGGGTCAACGTGAAAAAAATTAATAGCCTTCATAGGAGGAAATAAATAGACTCTGTGGGGGGGGGGGTCTCTGATGGGAAATGAGTTTTAATAAAATTGCAGTCCGTTTTCTTCATAGTCGAGAGTCGGGATACAGAATTCAGAGTCAGTATCGCCACTGAAACAATCAGCTCAGAGGCAAAGCACTAAAACAAGCCGGCCTCGACACAAACGTGCGGCTTCCCTTTTGCTCTGGGCCGGATGATCCAATCACAAAACATGAATAACCTCCGTGCTGGAAAAGCAATTACCCTGCAGCCGAGACAAAGGCTGAGGCCGAGGCGCGACACCTCCAGGACCGCGACGACAGCGGCGGGGACGATTTAATACTCTGCGCATGTGAATCGCTGTTTAATCACACGCAAGCAGAGGCCAAACTGAGGTAAACGTCGTGTAAACGCCTGCTTTTCTAATGCTCCCTCTGCGCTCACAGCCAGATCATGAAGAAATATTACATTTAGAGCTCTGATCCCTGCTAATTACATGTTTGCTTTTGTTTTTGTTGGGGGAAAAAATTGCTGTTGCACAAAACAGAAAGTGAGTGTTGGTTCTCAAATGAAACACGGCTGAAGACAGATGGAAAGTTAGTGGAACACGACAGATTCTGTGGAATCGGTTACAGCTGTGCTTTTGACCTGAATCTCTAAATCTCTTGACATGGAAAGATTGCTCTGCGATGCTGATGTGAAGCAGGTTTAACATCTTGGTTCAGAGGAACTTTCAAGGGCCTTGAAAAAATGTTTTCAAATTTTACAAACTTTCAAGGATTTCAAGTTAGCCTCAGGAGACATGGGTTTAGTTACCCTTTAATCTTGTGATAAACCTTAAATATACAATAGTGCAAATAATCAGTTCGTGGATCATAAAATTGACAAACTTTCAAGGATTTCAAGGACCCATGGGAACCCCGAATATATATTATGAAACAGTAGGTGGCACCATAACAAACAAGGGAGACATTAACCTAAATATCAACTTCACTTCACTTTCAATGGCCCATGTCTATTAAAGGCAATTTTCAAATTTACAAACTTTCAAGGATTTCAAGGACCTGTGAGAACCCTGAGTATATTTAAAACTCAATGAATTTTGATTAAATTATACATTATCTTAGGTTAATTTCTTATTTTTAATGACTTTTCATGAACCGTCTGCAGTTGTGGCCACGATGCTCGTCACTGCTCGCTTATATGTACACTATTTGAAAGTAAACACCCGACATCAGAATCAAAGGATTATTGAATTTGGTGAGATTTATCATCTGGGAACCAGCGGGAAACAATTTGACCTATGAGTTATATCAAAGATAATCAGGATGTATCATTGTTGGATCATTGAGCTGTCAGTCGTTGATAATTTATTGACTATTGTCAGGGGGGAAAAGGATTAACAGGCACTGGAAGTCAAAATTTGACTCGTGCATAAATATTCATGCAAAAAAAACAAAAAAACAAGGCCTTCAACAAACATAAACTTAATTACCCTTTTTCCTGGAAATAGTCTATAATTTGTACTTCACCCGCCTGAATACGAAAGCACACTGTGGAATTCTTCAGTCTGGGTTTTTAGAGCACTTGATGATAAGAGGGTCAGTCTTTAGTGAGCTCTGTTCTCAGAGACGGGGAAAGTACAGGAGGACGGGGTGAATTTAGAGCCACGCCGGCAGGAAACAGCTATAAATCTCAGACTTTAATTAAAAAGACCTCAATTTACTGCTCTTATCTTAGGTAATCATGTTAACCAATAGGGGTGCTAAAAACTCATTAGGGGTATGGATTTTAATTAGCCGGCTTGCAGATGCAACATAAAACACCCCCCACTCAAACAGGAATCCTTTAGTAATGGGAATATCCCAGCAGTGTGCTTGTTTGGAAAGACAATTATTAGCTAATGAAGTGTACCTTTTTTTTTTTTGTGCTAATCAGTGTTTCCCTTTTTGGACACTTTGCCATCAGACTATTGTGGTATTTAAAGAGTGTAACTAAACCCCTGGCACACTTTTTTCAGGTGTATTTAGTTCATGTCATTTGTTCATCCAGGTGCAAAGTATTGAAATTATACTTGAAAATCAGCATATCTACTGCCTCTCTCTGGTCAAACACCAGCGACCACGTTCAAATGTTGCCATTGGCTTTCTTCGGCTGTCCCAGACTCCTCCCCTTTTAAAAAAAACAAAACACCAGAGCTGTCTTTTTGTTGTCTTTACCATGTAGTATAAGTAAGATATGAGTGATTGAGAGGCTCCTCCCACTGCTCTCCACCCTCCTCTGCCTCACTCAACTCTCAGCCCACTTCATGGCATGTTTCAAGATCCGGCATTAGGCAGAAGAGTGGGTTTAGTTACCCTTTAAAGTCGTGATAAAACTTAAGTTAAGAGCAGATGATTCCAGAGACAGTTTAAAGCGTTATCTCTGTTTTTCTGAATTGTTTTAAATGAACTCTTCAAACTTTACTCATCACTGACTACAGACACTTCACTGCTTGGTAACAGAAAACTCTCCAACCACCATGGTGTTCAAGTCTAAGAGACAAGTTTACTTTCCACCTCTCGAAAACAAAAAAAAAATGACATTTCCATTCCCAAATCAAACGTGGATAAGATCACACCTGGTGAGTGACACAGTGACACACAGAGTGCAGTTTCCTGTCTGTTCCTTTGCCTCGAGTGACTGATTATAGACTCATGTGCAGATATAATCGATTGTACGTGGCTTCTATCTGAGCAACATGAAATGCAGCTGATGGTACAAGGACGCTGTCAGGGATCAAGTCTGCAGTGGCAGAAGGAGACGAGGAGAGAGGGAAACACTTTTTTGCTCCGGGCTGGTCTTCAGGGTACGAGGGCGCAGGAGCAGGAAGGTTTAAAAAATGTGGAGGTTGAGACATTTTGGAAATGAAATTTACTGTGTGAGATGGGAAAAAAAACACACTTCTTTTTATAATCATTGATCAAATCAGGAATAATCGTATACAACGTGGCGAGATTTCAGTGTGGAGGTTTGTTTTCATTGCTGCATATTCTCCTTTTGCGTTTACTTGTATAGTAACTGTATTTCCTTTGATAATTTAATCTGCTTTAATCATCCTTGTTTAAATTCCGCGTATGAAACAGATTCTGATCATGAATTCATGTCCTCCGTGTCATGTTAGTTACACACTGGACCTTTAAAATGGCACACGCGGCTCCGGCTGAATGCTGCTTTAATTACACAGCGTCGTGTATCGCGTAGCTTTGTTTCTGTTTGGCTTTTGTTCGGGCCGAGCGGAGCTGTTTGAGGTTTGGCTGAGCTCGAGTGAATCAAAGCCGTGGCAAACCTCTCGTGTTGGTGTCAGCACCGGACTGGATCATCCGTAAAACAAAGAGGGAGTGGATTTAAAACGGCAGCGTCATCAGTGATTAGGGCCTGAAAAATTTAGGGGAAACTATCTCATTGCGATTTTTGTGACAGATATTGTGTTTGAAATTAGATTTAGATTTATTTGCAATTTTAAGTCGGGGTTAAATGACCGTGTTAAAATGAAGTTTAAATCAAAGTTAATTAAAAACTATACACACTCTAATGCAAGAATATGAACTTTTTATGATGCCATGTGTCTCTGTATAGGACACAGAATGGTTTGAAATTGCTTAATTTTTCATCCATATTATCATCCCCTCATTGCACATCTTTTCTTGTAGGACAGACATAAGTCCACTCACTCTTCAGTGTAACTATAACTGCTTCAGAGGGTTTTGACAGATCTGCAGGAAAAATCTCCTCATTCATTCATTCATCTTTCAGTGAGTCGTCTATAAGTTGTGCTGAGTTAGACAAAGTAAAAGTACGTCTAAACCCTGTGGGAAGCAGACAAAAACATGATATACCTCTCATCTTCTTCCTCACCACTGCTGCTCCCCAACCAGACTTTGACACCACATTTAACTTTTTAAAAAAGATTAATTCTGCTCAGCTGAATGTGTAGGTAATATTTTATCACTTTGTAGAAACTTCTCACCGATCAACCGCTCCGGGGAGAATTAAGAAAATAAATAATGTGTATGCGTACTCGTTTTGTTCCAAGTGCATTTCATCCACTTTCCGTATTTGTACGTGGAGAAAGTCCCACTGTGGACTGAGATTGTTCACTTAAGAGAACACTGGTGCAGCACTTTTCTGTTCTGCTACGCTTCAAGACTTCATTACATACCGGAGTTGTCTGCGCAAATTAGTCTTTGCTTATAACTTCAGTGAGATTAAATGAGGTGAAGTTACTCAGATAAACCGTCGTGCCACGAGGACTCTGCTGCGGGAGCTTATTAAAACGGTATCTGTTATGAGCCGCGGAGTTAGTGCATGTATTTAATGCACAACAACAAGGAATGAACATGCTAACCATTGTGCTCTGTTATGCTAGCGCAAGTGAAAACAAGTTGTCTAAACAAAATGGACGACAAAAAACTTTGCTCATTTCTGTCCCAAATAGTTACGTGAAGCCACGGCACAAACTTTCTGTCGCAACTGGACAGATTTGGACCCAATTGCACGACTCGGGAGACAAAGTGGAAAATAAGCACTCTTTTATTTTGAAAGTGCAACAAAACAATTACCCCTCAGAGGGAAAAACTACTAGCAGAAACAAGGGCTTGACAACATAGCAAACGCTTTGAATCCTGACAAGCCAATGGCACGGGGTTTACACTGGTTCTCATGTGTTTTTTAGCCGTTCAGACTACCAAGAAATCAAGCTGGGTACAATCTGGTTATGCTTAAAAATAGGATTTGTGCTGCAGTCTAAGACAAGGCCTTGCTAGCTACGCCTGCCACTTTAAGAAGGTTGCATTGTGGGTAGTCAGGTGAGGAATTCTGGAAAATGAAGTTAGCTAAAGTTGCTGCTCAATGACCTGAGAGGCAGCTTTAGCTCCAGATCACTCTCTTTTCTCTTTGAAGAGAAAATAAATGAAAATAAATGAAAATCAATTAAATAAATTCATCTATATTGTGTGACAGGACATGTGACACAAAAGGAAATTGCCATACATGGTGCGAGTGCTTGAATTTTGCTGAATTAGCATCCACGAATAGCATTCTCACATCTGTTATAGTGACTTGAAACTAGTGGGAGGAGTTTACTTATTTCTTATCAGCTTAACAAGAAACAAGATGACCGTTTGTAAATATATTTGTGTCTTGATATGGGTTTAAAAAACAAGATATACAGTATTTTCTGCTAAATAGTAAGTGCTAGCTAAGTGAATTTTGTTAGCAAAGCTACCAAACCATCAGACTATTTCTAAAACGTGAAGAAATTAAGTCGCTTTTTTTTCGACTTTTGGAAAAAAATAATGTGAAAGATTTTAAGTTAGAACAAGATATTATTTCAGAGCTAAAATACACTGTAAATCATCTCATTATAATGTGGATTGTTTTATGAGATGCATTATCTCGTTAATTACCTCATTAATTGAACCTTTTAAAGGTGAGTTTCACTTGACAAAACAAATAAGTTACTAATTATGATATACAGCATAAGTCATACATACAAACATAATAATACAGCATCAAAAAAATAAGTTATCATATAACAAACACATGAAACATGAAAAGTTTCACAGAAAAACAACATAAAGCACAAATGTTTAATCATTTGTCACATTATAAGAACCTCATTTGTAGTCTGGATAAGTTTGTACTTTATAATAATATAATATTATGTGCTAGTGATTCCTTTTCCATTGTTTCTGACATGGCATCAGTCATTTATACATGTTGTGCTTTTATGATTTTATGTATTCTCTTTGACTTTCTCACAAAAACAAAAGTTCTGCAAATAAGTACACAGTGTTTTAGTGGAAAACTGTGCCTTTAACACGTACAGTACGTACTCTCCATATTAAATGTTCTGGAGGTATCATCACGATCATGTCGCCCGCTTACAGAGGCGACCACGTTTCAAGGTCATTCAAAACATTGAAGTCCCATCAGTGTGAGGTCGTGTGTGTGTCTGTAATCTGTATGCAGGGATTGGTAACCGTGAGGTTGCCACAGACAGATTGCCATGTCAGACAGGATTGAAGACACCATGACTTTGATTGCTGTGTTTGTGCGCAGCTGATGGATGCTGATGTGACAGGAAGGGGCGTGACCTCTTGTACGAGAGGCAGTTTCGGGCATCGGTAATGATATTGGTCTTGAAATGTGTTGAAAAGTTTTGCTTTATGGAAGAAAAAAAAAAGGACTGTGATTATATCAGTCAGCGAGAGCATTTAAATGACAATTTAATCACGGCTCACAGTGATGAAATCAGTGCATGACAGTCGGATCACATCTGTAACCACTGACCCACAGTCATACAGTTTTTTTCACTCTCAGAATTGCCGATATGCACGGTTTCTTACTGGTTTTCCATAATCCAGGCTGATTTTTTTCCAGTAAACTGTCAGCCAAAGATGCAGAGATGTTCTACAGTCGGTGTCTGCAGAAGTTACCAAGAGTATTTAGCAACAGATTATTGAATGTAACAAAGGATGATCCCTCAGGGCTAACCACTAAAAGACAATGTTAACATTTTTGATCTATATCGAACATATTAGTCGCTAAAGTTACATTAAAAAGTTCAAATTTCCCCTTGAAGACAACTGACCGGAAGTAATGGAACTGGCTTACATTTTAATGGAAGTTGTAAATGATATGTAGTCAGTTAACTACACTACTCTTAAAAAGTCAAACACCGCCATCATTCATGTCCTCTGACTGGGGTTTTTAAAGTTGTACTTGATTCCGTCTACATTTTCCATTGTGGACCCGCGTGTAACTGCAGCCGGTCTGTTGCAGGAAACCCCAAGAGACCACTTTGTTATCTGGCTTTTGAGGCTTACCAGATTTGCTCATGTCCTCGAGCCAAACAGCCGACTGTGCTTGTTAGCTCACGGATATTAGTTCAATAGATTTCAAGGTGCGGGTCTGTGTATGTAGTGAAACAACACATCACTCAACACTCCCAGAACTGCAGCGGGCCGAGACCTAGAAGCAGAAAATGCGGGAACAACGTCTCCGTTGGCTAAATATCACTGGGTATTTCAGTGGGATGACCCTTGTTGGAGACGCCTCAGGTCGTCATGACTTCTAAACGGTAACTAAAGACAAACATGCTCCAATTTCTGTTGTTCTAATCCACAGAATGACCCTGATCTGGATCTCCTGTGGTGGTTATAAACAGATACCGCATGAAAAAACAGTCTGAATATTGTAATTACATTCGCTCTCAATGTTTCACACATTTGCAGGTTAATTAGAAAGCACTTCCTCATAAAATACATAATGTGGACAGGGTTGCACAGCAAATCACCAGCTCCGTAATGAGGACCGGGGACGCTGCGCACACGCGACACCACTTGTTCTTTGTGGCTCAGTAAAACTCTGACTGATGTGACCGAGACTTTCTCTGAGCTGAATCTGAATTAGCGTCGTGCCACTGGAGCTTTGGCAAGAATGAAAATGAAATCAAAAAGGAGGATAAGGCATGCGGTGAGGGATAGAGCTGGTAAAGAGAGGGATGAGCTGAAATCCACAATTTGAAATCACCCTTAATATGAGTGTCACCATTTTTGTTGGGACAAAGAAAACAAATTTTCTGCTTCAGTCCATCTTCTGAACCATTTCTCATTGGTGGCTTTCAAAAACCCAAACACAACTGTGACACCTGCGTTATTTGCTATTCAAAGCTAGGTTAAGTTAGCATTATCATGCTGCAGTTGTGAAAATGGCAACCGATACATTTCGACCTTAAGCTCTCAGACAAACTTTTAGCTTTCCTTTCTCTATAAATTTTTGGTGATTCACTCGCTAAAGTTTGGCTATTGTCTCAAACTCAAATGACCTATGGGCCAATGAGCATCTAGTCTGGTCTGTAGGGGGCCGGTCAAATGAAAAAAAGTCGAAAAAACAACAACCATTAGCAACATGTTATCAACAAGTTCAAAATTAAAAAAAATATTGAAATAAAGTATTGATAATGCAAAATACCCAGCTTTTAGTTTTAGATATTTGGATATGAATTTGACAGTGGTGTGAGTGATTTATTTTCTTTACAATTACATTTTTGATGACCAGCTTTCTTTAGTGATATGTGTGAATTAAATTGCTAGCATATTTGTACATTTTTGTTATTTAATATGATTAAATTATTCACATCAGATGTCTGGTAAAGGGCCAGAATGCACCTGGGTCGACCTATGATTCATACCCATGGTGCATAATGGTTTTTTGATTAAATTTGGTTTGGATTTGGTCAAACGACCACTACGCCTCGCTTACCCTCTAAAAAACATCTTGAGACAAGAAGGACGCATTGAAGAACATTGGCTAAATGAAAAATGTGCAACTAGAACTGGGTTTAAAATACTCCCCTTCCTTCCCAGAGACAGTATTTCAATCATGTTTTCCTCTTTAATGACAAATGATGTCATTTTAAAATGTAAAACAATACTTTTGTTCCTGTAAAATGTAGGTGACGGCAAAGCAAAGAGGAAATTGGAGACGGATACAGATATGGATCTTTTTTTTTTTTTGCCTGGACAGGTAAGAAATTTAGCTTTCTCACATGGTACAAGTATATAATGTTGTCACACAGTTGACAATTGAACCTCCACCTGTTGCAGACATACAAAACTTCCTGGCAACCCACAAACATCTTAAATCTGGGGAGAAAGTTCAACCGTCTACCCAATTCTACCTGTTTTACAAGGTCATGGCTACAGTTAGCATGTTAGCATGGGTTAGCAGGTCAGTCAGTGACAGTTATAGTCAGTTTCCCAGGCAATAATTCCATGATCATGCTATTACCGCACTTTTTCCCCCAAACAAACGCATTCAAAAAGTTCCCAAAACCCAGTGTTTAAGAAATAGTGACATCTAATGGTGAGACCACAAATTGTAACAAATAGAGTCAGGGAACTATGGTGTGTGGCAGCCTAAATAGAGCAAAAACATGAAGTACAAATAAAATACTTCCTCTCAGGGTATAAAAAAGCAAACAATATTTATTTTAAAGCAATCAAACCTTTTGTCAAACATCGCGAGTATATATTCCGTTTCTGCCGATAAACTCTAAACCTGAATGTCGCGCGCGGGGACTTAAATGCTTGTTACGTTCTTCACCTTCCCTCATGTGATGACATCAGGGAAAAACTGCGACTAACTGCTCCATTCACTCAGTCATATCTGCTTCATTGCTTCATAGACGGCTAATTAACCATCTATGGCTAATATAACGCTACGTCTCCTTTTATATGTGAGATGTCGAGAACAAAAGTTTGCTGATCCCACTGTGCTGCTGAACTCTCCCGCTCCTGCCGGACATTGATAGATGCTGACAACAGCACTATGGCTTTTTCTTTTTCTTTTTCTTTTTTCATCCCTCTCTCTCTCTTTGGATGTGAATATTTATGACGTGCAACATTAAATTCATAGTCCCATTCACGGCGCCGTCCTTGACCTGCTCCGAGGCTTTTGAAGCCGCTCCTGACAGGACCGCCTCATCTCCTGCAGTGTTTCATGAAGCTCATCAGAATGTAGTAAAAAGCCATTTGCGGAATTATTCCCATTGATGGCGGCATAAAATACTCCATTTAATAGCTTGTGCAAGCCTCCTAAAATTGCTTTTCCACACAATTACGAGTGGAGTTGCTCTTCATGGAGTCCTGGAGCATCTCGGAAAGCATATTTTCTGAGGGGGGGTTCAACGGCGCAATAACACGGCGTTTCAAATAAAACATGAGTGCAGCTGTGTGCTGCTGCTGCTGCTGCTGCTGCTGCTGAGTAATGAATAACACAGGAGCCAGTCATCCTTCTTGTGTCTCTTGACATCTTATCTAATGGCGACATTTCTTCCATTTTGCTTGAGAACTCACTAAAGAAAGCAGGAGGAGGAGGAGGAGGCAGCACTCACTGTGTTTTCGTGACCTTTTAACGTCAGGGTTCAGAGTTCTGTGTGTTCGTTTACAGTAGGAAATGCTTCATACAGAACGAGGTCTGGTTCTGTTTTTATCTCTCTATTTTTATTTGAATTATGAGTGCAATTTTAGTGCCTAATTTCTTGGAATACTTAAGTATTTATTATTCATATACAACAAGAAATGATGACTCACTTTTCAGCAAAATCCAGCTCATTTCAGGCCAAGTTATTCAAACATATAAATGATGCCATCTGCCTGAAAACAAACAGGGATTTTCTTTAGAGAATTTGATCTTTTTTATATATTTTTTTTTTATCATCAGTGGGTGAAACTTAGTCTGATCTTATACTCATTCCATAGCAATATATTCTTTTGTCCATGATATGAAATATCATCTAGCATAAGCTGCTTTAATTATGAACTATGGCCTGTTACATCGTACTGTAGATCAGTTAGAAAGACTTAAAAATCTTGAAAATGTGTTAATCTCCAACATTCAGCAAAGGAAATGTCCAAAATCTCAATATTTAACAGAGGCTTCTGGTATATTTAGTGACAGCACCTGTACTGCTGAAAGCCGGCGATCGTGAGCCGAATCACGGCCATGTTCAGTGGTATTTCTGTGCTCCGGTCATGCAGGAAGTACACAACGATTCTGTGAACAAATCTTTTTAATCAACTGATTCTAATGATTCAGTTTCACCAAAAAAACACTGCTTTACAAGAAATGAGAATAGAATAAAAATAAAATAAAATAAAATAAAATAAAATAAAATAAAATAAAATAAAATAAAATAAAATAAAATAAAATAAAATAAGAAAATTACAAAAAAAAAAAAAATTAAACTCTAATATAGAGTAAGTATCAGGGGTAAGTAGGAAAGTGAGTAGACCAAACCGAGTAGAGCTAGAACTGCGTGATGGAAAAGCACCAGTATGTCATAAACTGTGGACAGGAAGTTGCTGACAGAAGGACAGATGTGTGAAAAGATAAAAGTTATATACTGCGGCTTCAACTGCTTCAGCCAAACGATTTCAAATTAAAAAAAGGCAAGGCGTGACGTGAAGATCTGAAGCTAAAGCAGTGAGTGAGTAACAGCTCTACAGCTTCATTAAACCACTTGATATCATTAAAAGCTGGGGCATCAATCAGCTCATGGCACACTTACATTTGTATCTTTCCCTCAATCATCGATCACTGAATCCTATGAACACTGTACCCAGTTCTGCTCCATCAGGTTTGGTAGGTGGGTAATGAAGAAGCAGACATGCAGGCAAACAGCTGCCCACACTCCTTCACCACGTCCCCATGTGGCCGCTGTGACACGTCGAGCAAATTCAGCCCCCCCCCCCTCCCCCCCGCGACATTAAAGGCGAGAATTGATGTGAATTTCTCTGCATTTTGAGCAGCTTCTGCAAACAGCACCACATGGCACCATATGGCATAAACGGCAGAGCCAAAGAGAACACGATCGGGGGGGGTGGAAATGTTAACACAGTCATATTTGTGTGGACAAGTTTCATTAAAGAGAGTGGAATCGCCTGGAGTGAGCAGGTTCTCCCGAGGCGAGCGAAAATGACCACAATTTGTTACAATCAGAGTTTCTGAGGCGCAGAGACCATCGTCAGTACCACGATAATTCAGAATCTGCTCACACGAAAAAATGGAGCTTTACTGCATCTTTGTTCCACACGTCAAAAAAGGACACAATTTTAGATAAAATAGCACGGCAGCCATTTAGTTCCTTTCATTCCGTGTTACAAAGAAGTGGAAGGTGACAAGCTCGCTCTCTCTGGCCTTTCACCACTGATTGTACTTTTCTGTCTGAGGTTTAAAATTGAGTGAAAAATATTGAGCAATTTGCATATTCTGTAGCCTTCACCTCTTCCCCCAACCCAGCCCCGCCCCTCTGTGAAAAACACTTTAGTCGCCGGCGCTCGCTGATGCAACAGAATTCAACAGGAAAAATGGATAATGGCCCCGCGGTGTGTCATCACAGACTGTAAAATTAAGGATGAGTGATGTTTACAAAAAGCAATCTGGGTGATGAGCACTTCAAAATCAATTTCAAGCAACAAGGGTCAAAACACCACCCCCCCACCCCCCCACACCCTGCGATCTGACAATGGTAGCGTAGCTTACTGCTCCCCCAGCTAAGTGGTGGCGGGCAGATGCGTGCAATTACCCGCCATAAAACATCCCCGACTCCCTCCTAATTATGAACTCTTGTGAATAATCACAGCCCACTGCAATTAATGGAGCAACTCTTCAGCAGCACACACTGCGGAGAGCTGCAGCGGCGCCGATGACACATTTTTAATTTTGCAGATTTCATTAGGCCTATCCATTCTGGAAATGAGACTCATGAAAAGTGGCTGACCTTTCGACGCCGCGGAAGGCACCGCGTGCCGACCTGCAGGAAAAATGACGCATGCCGCTGCGAAACAACACGGACGACCGGGTTTTTCCTCACATTTCTCTTTTAACAAGGTCCATAAACGTCCCACGAAAGAATGAGTCATGAAACACATATGGCTGCATAAAGATTGTGTTAACGTGCAGTGAAATTTAAAAGCGACTCGTTTCCCCTGGTTTGTTTCAGAGTCCATGGTAAAACTTTGTCTGAGTTTTTTACCTTAGGGCTCACGTGGCACGGATCTGTGCCGCAGTTCCAAAATCTACTTAATTCCAAAATCTATTTCATTCCAAAATCTACTTATAATTGCAAAATCTACTTATAATTGCAAAATCTACTTACAATTCCAAAAATTACTTATAGTTCCAAAATCTACTTAGAGTCCAAAATATACTTACAGTTCCAAAATCTACTAATAGTTTCGAAATCTATTTTATTCCAAAGTGAAAAATAAATAAAAAGGAAAGTAAAATTTTAATTGTAATCTAAAAATAAAAAAGTTAAAATGCAAATAAATGTCGACAAGGTGCAAAAGGGATAAAAATCAAACGTGTGAGACGTGACTCGATGGACAAAACTGCTGTTTGAAAAACACTGCATTTAAAAGTGATTAAAAATAAGTTCTCTTGGCCCCGAACTTTAAGTACTGCTGCAGCCGCGACGTAAAAGTCAAACCTGAAAACCTTGATGATCCTCGGGGAAAGAAAATGTTTGTATTTAAAGAAGGCGATTGCTGCCTGTTTTTCTTTTCCTCCGTGAAAAGTGTGTTTTTCTGATCATTATCGCGATGAAAGGCTTCATATTTGTGTCTTTAGACTCTGAACTGCTGAAGCTCCCGTCTGCTTTTTACTCCTCTTTGTCAGGCAACGCCGGCTCCTTTTTTTATATTAAAAGAAATAAAAGAAGAAAGATTTTCTTTCCCACTTTACCTTGAGGCCAGTTTTCTGCTCTCGACATTACTCTAATGAAAGGGTTTGTTTAAATAAAAACATTTCCCATCAAGTCAAAACAGCAAATGACGAAGAGCAGCCAGCGCACGCCGAGCGCTCTCGTTTCTGTTTTTCTATGCGGGGAAGTGCATCCATCACACGCTGGAACATAAAGGATCATGATAACTCAAAATGTCACTTTAACTGTGTGTGTCCTCACCTCCTCCGTTATCTCCACACACCGCCATTTGTCTTTTTAATGAATGCATTACACAGTGTACCACTCTGCACAGGAAATGGCTTCTTTTTTTTGACTGTATTATATTTCTTTGGATGAAGAAAATGTGCATTTATACTTTTTATAAAGCAGAGTGAATGAATCCTGGTGCGACAGGTTTGAGCAGGTGTCGGTCATTTTAAAAAGAAATAATAATAACTTAGATTTATAAAGTGCCTTTCGCGAAACCGAAGGTCGCTGTACATGTAAAAAAAACCCAGAAAAGATCAAAACACAAATACCAGAAAACAATTATTTTTTCCAGTAATCGTGATTATACTCAAGATAATTATGACATTTAATTTCAATCTTGTCCCACTCATAGTGCACATACAATTTTTATATATATATTCGAACACTCTCATAAAAAAAATGAAAATCTAGCTGTAAATTTTGAATGAATTCTTCAACACAGCTTTGGCAGCCTCGTGATATCATCCTCACACACACACACACACACACACACACACCAGCAGCCTCTTTCTTATCAATTTTGCACGACTGTCACTTCTAGATCCAAGTGGCAATAAAAAACTTTGGTGACAGTATTGGATCAAAGTTGGGAGAATGTAAGGCAAAGGCTGCTCCTCATATTGGGACTTGGGCGCCTTGAGCCAAGATGGAGGCGCTGATAAGAATCGGACTCCAGGCGACTCGATGCAAAATGTATTAACGTGAGACTGTGTTGTTGCGAGAAGATATTGGGAGCAGTGGTGACGTCCTGCAACTGAGGACGAAAAAGTCCACGAAAATGTGGAACATGGAATGTGGTAAAAATCTCACACATTTGCTGATGATTCCCCCTTTTCTGTACATGAACTAAGCTAATGCAAAAAGGTCACAGGCCACCATCTGTGTTTTTGTCAAAATTATAACGTCATACTATAACATACCCTGGGAGACAGATGTCTCAGAAGTGGAGAAGACAAAGGCTTAAGTCCAGGTCAGGCAAGAGCACGGCAAAAATCCAAAAAGTAAAAGTACCAACCGGGTCGAAGATTACCAGGAAAACGGGAGAAAGAATGTGTGCTGGACTATACAGGTTGACCAGGTGAAAACAACAGGGACAGGATGTGGGCATGGTCAGGAAAATAAAACAAACAACAGGAACAGGAAGTGGAAAACAGGCAAGTACCAAAATAAAACTGAAACACATTATTAAGACATAGCTCTGGTGCAAATGACGTGAATAATAGTTGGTCTTACTGTACATGAGCCGGAGTTAAATTTGCGCAACTATGTCTTGAATAAATCTTGAATTACAGAACAAATACAGTTGTTACCATTGATGCTTATTACAGTTTAATTCCAGGGTCCCGCCAGCATCTGTATCTGGCCCAGTGGATGATTGTTCTTGGGATATACCCATTTGGACTTCCAGGGTTACCACACCATGGTTGACTCAAAGTAATGGTCTTCTCAAGGACTTTCCAGGGCCAATTCCCTCAAATTCAAGGACAGAATGTGCTGACACAGCTTGAGATGGGAAGGCAACTTGTAAGGTGTCCATGGCGTCCACTTTTATTGATTTGCAGCACGCTCTGCATCCGGACAAGTGACTGTCCTTGGGATCTTGGTCAAAGTCAGTCTTTGTAAATGTGTCTTTGGTGAGACAGAGATCTTGGCATTTGGTCTCTCTTAACTTTACTCGCTCTTTGTTCTGCACGGAATCTTACGTCAGCGGTGCAGAGAGAGAAAGAGAGATGTTGGTAGTATGTACATCAAGCAACGCAGGGAATGAAACAGTAGGTGGCGTCGTAACAAACAAGGGAGACATGTACCTAAATATCACTTTCACTTCTTTCTTTCGTGCACAAAATCCAAGCACTTTCAATAGCCCATGTCTATTAAGGACGACTTTCAAAAGATTTCAAGGACCTGTGGGAAGGTTGCCAGTTCAAATCTCGTAAAGGGCCAAGGGCTGGGGTGACCCTATAAGTAAGGCACCCAATCCGCCCATTGCCTCCCAGGTGCAGCAATGGGTGATAAGTGGTGCTCACTACTGTGTGTATTAAAAATGGGTGAATTGGGTCAATCAAATAAAAATCTCTAAAACAGATGAAATCGTGGCCTGAGACGTTTCCACAGCACTTTTTACAACATTTATCTGAGCCCTTTTTTTAGAAATGTACATTTCCGTTGACAGGTTGTGAAATAAATAGCGACCGCATTCATATTCAGTACAGCTCACATATTCATTTCAGGGCATGAAATCCCTTTGAAATAAACACCGGGGTTTTCTTTCTTCCTCCTTCTCTGAGGGTCTGGATTTCAGTGGAGAAATAAGCGTCGCGGTGCTAAGATTCGTCGGGTTCGTTCTCCACACACATATGACGTCCAGGAGTCACTCAAACCTCTGCTTCTTCTGCTTCTTAAATCACACCCATCCTGTGAGGAGGGTCTGATCCGTTGTGCCGTTAAATGGTGATTAAACAACCACAGGAGAGTCATTTTGCCTGATGCTCTGAGGTAATCGGTGGCGTCTCAACACCTGTGTTTATGTTTTGTTAAATTGTCAAATCTAAAACTGCTGTTACCAGTTTGTAAAAATCGAATGTACCTTTCACAATAATGACGTCTTTGAGAGAAAATGGTTATTGGCAAAATTCTCTTTTCCCAGAAGCCCATTACTGAGCACACGTATGACAGCACAAAGGAGCGGACCACACTTTCACCTCGCCTCTGTAGACAATAATAGGATCCTGCATATTAGACATAATTCCTAGATTGGAATATTTCCATGAGAGAGAGCGAGGGAGAGAAAAAACCTCATCAGACTCTCCCTCTGTGGGAGAGAGAAGAGGAAATGTGCACAATAAATAGTGAAGATTTTTTGGCCATGTGCACAAAAATACACAGTTGAACCTTAAAGATGAACACCTCTAAGTCTCTTTATGTCGGTTTTCATAGAATTAGTTTAAAACTGAACTTCTGACCGTGATGAAATGGTCAAAATTGAGCAAATGGAGTTTATTTTTCTAAATAACCTCCCCTAAGGTCTACTGTGTTGCAGGACTTGGATGGCCTTGCTATAGAAGCTCTTATCCTGAAATATCTGCTGTTGAGGACTTGTTTGACTTTATGTCTTTATGTCTCTGGCTCAAAGCGGTGGACCCGACACTCAAACGACAATTTCTGCAGGAATTAAAAGTGCTCGTTAAAAAGACTCTAAGACATCACAAGTCGCTCACTGAAAGAGCTCTTTTTCTGGGGCTGTTGAAGAGGACGGCCTTCAAGGAGCAGAATCCTTTTTAGTTTTGTCCTCATTCTCTTCTTCCACAATGTCCTCAATCAACAGTGCCTGGCTTTTCTGATCGACAGAGATGCCGCCTCCCCGGCAATGTTTTTTTTGTGTTTGAGTAGTAGAAGTCCGTTTGTATTGAGTGCAATTCTTTGCTTTCAGTCGGGGAAAGTAACTGAATTTATCTCTAACAGGAAGACACAGTGTACAGTGAAGTACAGCCTGATGTGTCAGCTGTCGGACGCACTCATTTCTGACTCTGCACATCAGCAAAGAGGGAGGAACAACCTGTTATTTCTGTAAGAAAAAAAAAAAAAGCAGGACAGGGGTCCACGAGGACCAGGATTGGGAAACACTGTTCTAAAATGTTCTAAAATGAATGTTCCTTTCACTTTATTTGTGTTTTGTCTTGTATATACTTACCACAGACGGGCAAGGAACCATACATGGTACTCTCATGGACCTTGATTTTCTACATCAGACGTTCAAAATTTGAAAACAAAGGGAAAAAAAGTCTTATGTCGTCCAATAACACTAGGGTTTACGTTTTTAATTAATTAAGTATTTCAATGAGAAAGCAAATCAGCCAATGGGGAAGGCAAATGTTTCTAGGCTTGATTACCTTAAAAACTACCATGTAAAGGTAGTAAATTCTGTCATGAAAGAGATGTTTACCTCTGTGTAAACTATTGTATTCTTTGATTTTCATCTGGAATTGTTTAAATCAGGTGTGGAAATAAATGAATCATAATTATTACTGTTCCTAAAAGAAGATTAAATTTGTTAGTGTCCAGTTTGGACTGAAGCCCAGATCAATATCAAAGCATGTCGGTGGATTCGGGGGCCTTCTCTTCTTCTTCTGAGGATGGACACATGAATTCATCCCGCTGTGAACCGACAGCCGCTCATTTGCTCTCGACAGCCAAGTGGCTAACAGCGTGCGAGACTTAACTTTCCCTCAGATGTTGCGATGGAAGCGGCACGAAGACAAACGCGGCGTGTCATGTGGCAGCTTCTCAAAGCTCTCGCCCCTGTGATCAGAGAGGGGAAGAAAGCCTGCAGAGGATCAGAGTGCAACTTTGTCATCGCGCTCAAAGTGGTTTGATGTTTCCACATCACACACAAACTGGAGCAGCGTCAGCAGTACATCACAGCCGCAGGGCATGAGACATGACCACGGGAGGAGGAAGAGGAAGAAGAAGGAGGAGAGTGTTCTCTTTAGTTAGAAGAGAGAGCTGATTGACGTGTGAGAGGTGATTTATTGCTGCACAGACGACGAAGGAAGAGGCTTCAGAGTTCTCCGTGTCAGCGCTGCAGTTGGTGGACAGTAACCGAGGTGTTCTTCAGAGAAAAACACCACATTTGCAGTTTTGTCCTTCAATAATTCAGGCGGCGCTGAAGTTTCTCTCGGCTGTTTCCAAACTCGAGCAGAGTCTGACGTCGAAGGAACGTCCTTTAAGAGCTCCTTGCAGATAAACACAATCGTTTTGCGTTGTTATGATTCTAATCTAATTACCTTACATCTTAAATGAAGTATAACGTAATTATGGTAATGCGATACTGATACAACAATAATGGGTCCTCGTATGTGTGAATTATAAATGCTTCACTTTCTCCACTTCTTTTATAATTGCAACAAAACACTTGTCATTTATTAAATATCATCACGTTGAGTTGGGTGGTTTTTTTTTCCAGCGGGAATATCTCATAACTAATTTAGTCGCCCACATACTGAACAGTAAACATCGCAGCCAACAGTTAGCCAGATCAGTCGACATCCAAACCAGAAACTCTATTTATTTATATATATATGTATATATGTATATATCTATATCTATCCATATGTATATATATATATATATATATACACACCATATATACATAATGGTTTGCATTTATATTATATTTTCAATTAATTTAGTTTTGCCATTAATGTACCCACAGCAAAATTAGATGCAGTACTCTTTTTTTTACTCTTTATTTTTGTTTTATTTACTGTCGGTCATTGATTTTATTAGATTTAACATTTTTGACCTTTTACCATCCGAGTATAATTAATTCTGAGCATGAATTCCTAAATCCTTCATTTTCTTATGGTCTCAAAACTTGTCGTCTTTAATTGACCGTTTCAGGAGCAACGTTCATTCATTAATTAATTCATTGATGAATATTTAACACCCTATGCTCTGTCAATCACCTCTGACCTTTGTTTGAAAAAACACAATATGAATAAAGTGATTGATTGATGGTATTTATATTCGTTCATTTGCAAAGGTTCAGTGTTTTTTTTCTCACTTGTTACTGCATTTGTTGCATTTGAAGTCTTTAAAAACTTGAATCGTGTGTCACCGCTTCTCACTTTACACTTGATGAATGTCACTCCTGAGAATGGCACACCTCGCTGTTCAAACAAGACACAGTCGCAGATTTACAGGCGTCATTACAGATATTACACTTAAGCCACGGGAAATAAATCAAAGGAACAAAAACAAAAAGCCCCTGGATTGTCAGCGGAAAATTCTAAAAGTGACTAACTGCACTTGACACAGAGCTGTAAATGTGATGGAATTATTTGTTTATTTACAAGTGGGCATAAATTCTCAGATTTATGTGAATCGTAATATTCTGCTGTTTGATAAATATTTGACATTCAAACACACACACACACTCTCGTCCTTTTCCTTCAGGCCATTTCTGAGCAGTGGCAGTAAATCAATGGCAGCTCTCCATCGTGAAAATCCCTCAAATCACGTTGGTTCGCTGCTCTCCACGTGAGACTTTTTCTTCTCAGCAGGTTTACACCTCGCCGGAATGAGACACACGCCTGCTCCGTCACGGCCCAACACTGACAACGTCCACAGAGAGACGACTGTGTCCTCAAAGTCTCCGTCTACAACACAACTCTAACTACGTTTATTTACAGAGTGTCATCGCCCGAGTGTGTTGTTTTTTCTTTGAGTCATGAGGGAACAAAGTTATGAAAAGTGGTGAATATCAGAGTCCGAGGAGAGTCTGGCGGCAGCTCGGCCAGCTAGACCAGGCTTTTATCTAAATGAAGGAGCAAAAGCCATAACTTTTAGTTCATCTACACAGGAACAGAAGCCAAATGTTTAAAGAAAACACTTGAAAAGTGACTGTGACTTTGCCCTAAAATAAGGTTTAAACTATTAATTGACATTATTTGCACCAGACACTTTATCTATGAAATCTTATTATTCTATCCGTGGCTTTGCGGTCATTTTTGAGCGGGTTAAAACTCTTGAAACGTTACACGGAGGTCAGGTCTGGCGAAAATGCGATATTGGCTGACAGTAGTTTCTGGACCCGTGCATTGCTCAAGGGCTCTAGAGCGCCCCCCCTAAGGTGAAAACAGAGGCAAAATGGAGTTCCACCGAATTTCCCGAAACTTGGTGGGAAGATGTTATTGACCAAGTCGATCAAAACCATGGCCTCAACTCAACAGGAAATTGGCCATTTCGAATTTTGGTGTCCATTTTGACGATTTGCACCCTACGTAAATGAGCGACAAAATGCGTGATACCTCTACCCTTCATTTGTTTATCCTTTTTTATTATTATTTATTAATGCACGCCTCTCTGATTCAATTTTTTTTGTTGACCCAGTGTTTTTTTGTTGACCCTGTGTTTTTATTTTGTACATGACAATAAACTTCTTGAATCTTGATTTTTTTTATACATCTTAAGTCCAGTTATTAGTCATTTAACCATTTATTAAAGATTAATTCTCAGGAATATATTGTAATGGAATAGTTTGTGGTTGATTCTGATGATTGGCTTGTATTGGATAGTTGATTCATTCTACCCAGGTACAGCTACTTCATGTTATGAAGGCTGTTTCCAGGGTTCACAAACTCAAATGACCTGGGGATCAGTGAGCGTTTAGTCTTGTCTGGTCAGTAAAGGGCCGGTCAAGCGGGGAAAAATAGTCCTTGAGCTTGAAATTACATCACAATATTCTGTCATGATGTCACAATAACGATATTTCTGATATAAAGTTTTACAAAATTTAAAATAAAGTGCTTGTTTTTGGTAAAAAACTGTAAAAATGTATTCTTGACGTAAAATGAATCTGTACATTTAAAAAAAAAAAACATACTAAAAATATATTCTCATTTGATGTTAGGTGGTGGACCACATGATATTGATTGAAGGGCCACATGTGGTCCACTGGCTGCGGGTTTGAGACCTATGGGCTACAGGTCTCCATGACCAATCTGGTGAGGCATTAGTCTGTTTTTATTCCAAAAATCAAATTCTAAAATGCAGCATCTAATGACCCGATGATTTGAGTTGATGTGCATAAAGTGCGGGTTTGATCCGTCCGTGTCCTCTACTGGGTAATTACAGGACACCGCTCGTCTCGTCCCAGCGTGTCACATTATCCTCACACACTGTTTGGACTGTCATCGCTAATGTATTAATTATGATGCAAATATCTTGCTCTCACTAAACAACACACACACACACACACACTATCTGCTCTGCTAGTTTGTTTCCCCCTCAGCCCGTGTGTGTGTGTGTTTTCCCACAGCTTTCTCCGCTTCATTTGGCCGTAGCTGCTGTAAAAAAGAAACAAACACTTCATTTGTCAGACGTACAAAGCAGCACCGTTAGCGTCACAGGCGGCAATAGATCTGTACCAACACATTACGGCCAGAGTGAGACGTGTGGAGGTTGGAGACATGCCTGCAGCCACTGCTGCGCCATTTAAGGTCTTCACACCATGTTTTTCTCATTAACCAGTGACTGTGCACAATCACAGTCCAGGCTGTTCAACAGCTAACCACACACTGATGATACCAGTCACTACAGGCAACAGGTACATCATCGCGTCCTGTAATAGGAAGTAGACGCATCATGATACTCGCCACACTTAACACCTGAGCCGAGTAATGCGAGATCTATACAGTGGAAAAGCGCCAATACTGAGACAGAGATGTGGAACCTTTCTATGTCTAATCTATGGTGCTTTTGTCAGTTTTGTGTCGTTTATCTGCTTCTTAAGATAGCGATTCTTGTCTAGACTGCATCCAGGAAACTTGGAGCTGCGTGCTGGAGGGAACAGCAGCAGTTTTTGACACATGCAGGCACATCGTCGGGGAGAGCATGATTGCTGTTGGTGGAGCATGAGTTTCCAATGTCCCACGGTCACAAAACTAGCGATTAGTGTTGAATCCACTTTTCATGAGCACCTCTTTTTGGTGTTTTCCACAATAATGATATTACTGTATTGTCGCATTACTTGCACAGTGTGCTTCTTCCATCTCATCTGATCAGTTGTGATGTAGAATGTGTAACGTGTAAAGCAGCTTTGAGTGATCATCAAGACCACAGACCAGCAAGACCCACTGTTGGAGAGGATCTTTGGGACAATTACTGCAAAAAGATTGTACCAAACTTGTATTACATACTTTAAATTCCGTATATTCTTGGACTTGCATTTGTTTGTGATGTCTAATGAATTAGAAATATCATTTAAAAAAAGGTGACGTTAATTAAGGGGTTTTGTTTTGTAGCAAAACACTCAGTTTAATTGTGAATTGTGTTCGTTTGTAAAAACAGGTTTTTCAATGTTGTTTTTTTTTCACTCTGATGGCTATTTACTGAGTGAATTTTTCTTTAAACACTGCATGGAATTATTATATAATATATATATATATATTATATAATTAAACACATTCAGCTTCTGTAAGAATTATTCTGATACTGTGGAGCATTTTTCTGCATAATTGCAAACAGCATTAAATGTAAAAACACAACATCCCATCACAAACCCAGCTATGATCAAACAGGGAAGTAAAAAAAACAAAAAACAAGACAGAGACATCCAAAGCAATACATTTGCCACATGGTATCAGCCATAATTCCTGCTTTTGTTCCAATCTCCCCGGCCTCCGAAAGGGGAATACAAACTGTCAGACCACATTTTCCTGAAAGAACAAAATCATTTCAGTATCACCAGGAAACAGCAGGGGGTCGGACTCGTGCCCCCGACCTTAAGACGAAACAAAAACACAGAGATCAGAGGCTCCTGTGATGAGGAGGCAGAGCTTGTGACACACGATATAAACACAACAGGAATATGTTAACTGTGCTGCCACTCCTCACAGTCTTTAATATTCACTTTATTTTCACTGATTTAAAGCTTCAGTGTGGGGCTTGTTGGCAAAAATTTAACATACTACGCATAAATAAGATTGTATACGTGTGTAATAACCACATGAGTTTTTCTACTATAATTTATGTGCACCTAAATAATATTTTTTTTTTAACCTTTATCAGTTAATGTAAGTTTTCACATTAACTGAGTGAAACAGAGGGTTTTGTTGTTTGTTTTTTTGTTTTTTTCCATTTCATTCAAACGCTTATCTCCACTCGGAACAAACTGACATTTAAAAAATTCCAATAAGCAAACGTATTCAGATGTCACCAAGCAAATTAAACCTTTCAAAAAATCTTCAAACTGTCTCAGCGACATCTGAAAATATGATTTGTTTTTGCACAATCACATCAACATCAGTGCGAATACAGAGGGTACGTTAAAAAAAAAGTATTCCACTTTGCAGGGTGAGTCAAACCAGGAAGTAATGACTTGAATAGCCACCAGGGGGCGACTCTGTCGGTCTGAAAGTCTATGGGAAAAATGATCTTCTACTTGTCACTTGATTTAAAACGTCACTTAACATCTGAACAGTTGATGGTGTCAATCACTAGTTTTAGCTCTTCTTCAACAGAATTTTGTTCAATTCAATTCAACTTTATTTGTATAGCGCCGAATCACAACATACATTATCTCAAGGCTCTGTACATAGACAAGAGAAAAAAAGTACTCCATTTTAACAGGAAGAAGAAATCTCTGACAGAACCAGACTCAGAGATGTGCGATCATCTGCCTAGACGGGTTGGGGTGAAAGGAAATATAGGGTACAGAGGCGACGTGTGGGTTTTTGGTTTTTTTTACCTTTATTTTTTGAAAAGACAGCATGGATTTGAGAGAGAGAGGAGGAAAACATGGAACAGAGAACCTGGGCTGCCTTCTTCAACAGAACATGATGTCCATTTTGTAAAATATTATGTTAGTTACAGCCCTAGTTTGCATGATGTGAAGCAAAAGACCCAGAATGCAGTGCATGATGTGTCGTACACTTCTCATTCCACTGTTGTGAAACATTTTCCCGGCTGCTGTTTTCTTTTAAGAAGTTCTGCTCTACTTTATCTTCACAGGACACAAGAATTACATCTGAAAACATGAGGGTCAGCGTTCACACGCAGCCACAATCATCGCAGCACCCAGTAATTGTCTGATAAGAAAAGAGGAGAGATTTTTGATCTCATCTTATCTTCTGCTGCTGCTGCTTCTGCTCTGCAGTCTACAGAGTCTCTGCGCTCTGTTTGAAGTGTGCAGAGTAAGAGAGTCTCTCAGCGCAGTAATTGTTGCCGAGGCCTTTAATCACTGACGCGTGCAGGCAACAACGCATCCGAACCATGTTTGTGGGTTGATGGTGTCCGAGGATGAGGCTGCTAGCTATCGCGGGCTCCACGGGGCCACTACAGTGTGATGATAATCAGACATCTAATCAAACTGGTCTTTTTTAGAGATGTGAGATGAAATGGTCCAGATAAGTGCAGAGGCAGAGCGAGAGCAGCTGTGTTTCATACCACTACACTTTCAAATTACCCACCCAACAACACACAATGTCCCTGCACAAATGCACCTTTATTGAAAAGGCAGAAAACTGCTCACCGCATACAGTTATGGCAACGATTTCTGACAAATAAATCCCAATGAATTATTGTTATTTAGAGGATATATTTGCTATTTGCTCTAATTGTATATTAATTAAATTTGCAACATTATTCAGCCTGGTTTTAATGCTTTATTATTCTTTTATTGCTCTGAGTTTGACTGCTTTATTCTATGGGAAGCACATTTTTGAAAAGTATCATTATTATCATCATAGATGGCTGAATTAATTACCTCAGTTTACGTGTGTAGCTTCAGTTTTGTGTTTGTGTTGATGTTATTTTTGTTGTTTTTATCCTCACAGGTACGTGTATGTAGAAAATAAATCTCCATTTCATTTGCCATTTCTCTTCCCCCTGAAGCAGATTGTTTAAAGTGAGTGGGCTTTTGTTTAAACGTCGCCTTGTGTGTTTTCACACACAGTGAGTGGGAGTGTTTGCATTTAGTGTGGAAGTCGCCAAGTCCCTGTAATTTAGGTGTTAACGTCGCGTTTCCCTCAGCTGTGGGGTCCGTTTATTTTTGTACATTTAATCAGCCTTTGAGTAGGTCTGACTTGATTTAGTATTATTTACTGAAATACTCCGCATTTATTTTTGCTTAAATTCGTGTAAAGTGATTAAAAAATATACCTGCTGCGTCAGCCCACAGGAAAATATTAAAAAAAATATTGTTTTTAAATTATATTAAATTCAGCAACAATATCTGCTCTGTAACAATGGGCACAAGTCCATTAATTCCTCCACACAAAACACATAGAAAAGTGATATTTTCACCATTTTAATCTCAGTTTAACAACATTCTGAACATAAACACAGAGCTGGGTTAGCTACAGTCCTGCTCCGTCCCTCCGTCATAGAGAAGTAAAATGACACGTGCTTCCATGTCAGAGTCTCCAAAAGTCCTAATTTTAAGGCACTTTACAGTTTGAAAGTGGCTGTATACTTAGTCTAGCAAAGCAAAATGTACTCAGCCCATTTGGGGTTAAAACAAGTCAATTTAAATTAGGATTTAAGAACATCTGGCCTGTTTCTAGTAGGGCTGTTTTTGCAGGGTAGAATTTTAAAGACGTGAATTTGTCACGCGACAAGTTTACATATAAAGTCAGTGCACAATGGCGTCTATCGCTCCAAACCTGAAACGAAGCAATTGGCTTGGAGTGACGCGCCAAAATCACGCCCAGCGCGTCTGATGCTCAAGTTTGAATTTTTCAACCTTTGTGAAAAATAGCCAAATAGCCAACAATCCGCATAGAGATTCTCCGAATGACGCCATGTACTTGCCACCATCCAGACTCCGCTGGGGTAAACATAACAGAGGTGCACACTCTGTTGTGGAACAACACCATCAACCATCAACCAATGCTCTGGTTGATGGTGAAAAGAAATGCCCACTACTTTGACAAAATTGGCCAAAATCTTTCAAAAGACAGAATTCTGTTGACAATGTGAGAAATGTGCGTTATTACTGCAAAAAATACCTCTAAAAAACAAGAAAATACAACCACTATTAGGGGAAAATGACTTGTTTCAAGCAAAATGATCCGCCAGTGCAGCAAGAAAACGGCACTTACCAAAAAAATTCCTTGAAGGAGTCAAATGGTCTTAAGTATCTTCAGCCTTAATAAGTAAATAAGTCCACTGAATTCAAGTCAAGTACACAAGTACATATTTCATGTGTTGCAGTGTAATAAGAAGTAGATTTGTCTTCCTGAAAGAGAGTCACTTGAGGACTTAGTAAACATAGTTGACAACAGTGATTACATGGACACCCTGAGACTCAACGACCAACAAAACAACAAAAAGTGAAAATGATTAGTGGCTACTATCAGAGCCACAATCCAGAATGACACAAGGAACATCCAGGAATATGTCGGTGAGATGACCCCCCCCCCCTCCCCCCCCCAGGCCTGAGAGGGCGCCTCAGGCAGCAGAGGGCCAGAGGATGATGAGGATGAGGAGGATTGAATATTATAGAGGACCAAGCCCTTCTCTGTGGGACGTATCAGAGGTTGACATCAAGAAATCCTGCCAGTGGCAAGAAAAGAAGAGGGGGGGAGGGGCGGCCTGAAAAGACAACACAGAAGCTGTGATCACACAAGAACAAGCCCTGAGCACCAGAGCCACTGAGTCTGAGGTCCACCAGAGGAGACACGAGCCCGAGGCTGTGCACACATGCCCACGAGACAGTCCAGCACACAGCTGCATGCTGGGAAAATTATGTTTACATGACATTAGATGAAAATGTGAGTCTCCAAACAGGATTTCACAGGATTTCTGTGTGTGACTATCTCGATCGTGTTCCCACACATATTCTGAAATTGATCACAATTTTCTTGTTTTCAGGGCAAAAACAAATAATAATAATCTGCCAATAATGTTAGCAAACTTTGCTTGAGTACACTGCAAACAATTGATTTTAAAGAAAGTAAAATAAGCTTTGTTTCTGGGAAAGTTGTTCTTATTAGTGCCTTAAGTGAGAAATAATGTTGTAAAGTAAGTTTTGCACTAGAAAAAGAATAATCTTATTTAAAATCTATATGTCTCCAACTGTTAATAAAGGTGTTACAGCTCGCTTTAAACTTTAATTATAAGTAACAATCTTAAACAATGGTTTGAATGAAATCAGAAGGTAATCAACTGGCCAGTTGACTGAAGAGAATCTGAAGGTGTTTGGTTAGTTTTAAGTAAATCTAGCAAAGCAAAATGTGCCCAGATTCTTTTTCTGGCTTATTTGTAGTAAGGCTGTTTTTGCAGTGTACAATTCTTAACACTATCTTGTAAATCTCGCCACTTTAAGACTGTAAGAATGGCCAGAATTTTCCAAAAATTGTGTTCATCACAAGCGCAGAAATTCTGCCAACGATGTGAGAAAAGTTGACTTAAAATGGGTTTTCCTTTAACCGATTACGCTGACTTTAGCTTGAATTTGCCTCTTCAGAGTTTTTAAGTGAAATTAGAGCTTAAAGTTTATTGAAATGTGAATATTATTTTGAATGTTTTAAAAAGATGGAATTTTAAAGACTTTTTCCTCAAATCTCAGAATTTAGAGGGAACAATTTGGATTTCAGATTTTAAATAGAGAAAAAAAATAAGCTTATTTATCTTTTAAAAATTTATTTTCCACTTATTTAGATATTTCTTAAATTTTTTAGCATTTTTTCTTTGTTTTTAAAGAAAATAAGAGTTATTCCCAAGGCTTTATATGTTTATATATATATATATATATATATATATATATATATATATATATATATATATATATATATACACACTGTATATATTTATTGAAAATCAATTTTTCATACAGCGACTGAGCTCAGACTTTGGCTCCGGCCTGTTTTGGAACCAGCACCGACTCTTAAAATGTTTGATTTAGCAAGCGTGCCAAACACCGAGCAGCTATGTGTTTAACCGCCGTAAATCGTCTCACTTATAAAATGTGCTGTGACTGTGTGAAATAGTGCAGCTCTTATTTTGGAATAACGATTATATATCTCCCCCGTCACGGAGATCTACATATTATTTACTTCGGCGGGATTTAGCGTCATCACTTTGTTGGCGAGACATAAACCAAAAGTGAACCTGGACACAGTTTTTATACAGACTGGAACGCCCACAGCTATAAATTGGACGTGATAGTGCAGAGAGAGAGAGAGGCTGCAGCGAAATCATAAAGACATCATAACTTACTGAATATGCACGCTGAGTGCTCACAAGCAAGAAAACCTATCTGCAACGACAATAATCCATAACATATTAACAGTTGCTGCACTTCCATCAAGAACACTCTTCATCTCTGGTCTCTTCTCTTCACTTGAGTGTAACTTTTCCCTCCACCGTTCACTGCGATATTGCCTTTCCAATAAGTGCCGCGATTAAGATGTGAGATATCAGCAGTCATCTTAGCAGCAGCGGATAATAAAAACCTTTTTAATTAAGATGTTTGTTTATAGTTATCGATTAAACGCAACCAGCTAATTAAAGTCCAGGTTATTCTCAGCGCTTCATTTCTTTATTTAAAAAAGAAAACAGATAAGAAGTTGTCAATATGTTGATTTACAGAGATTATCGTTGCTGTAATGTAATGGCATTTAGAGAGATGCAAACAGTTCTCCAAATGTAAGCGAGAGGATTTCCCTCAGGTAATAAAAAGCAAATTAGAAATATAGAAACCTAAGCACAAATAATAAAACTTATACCATTGGCAGTACATATGGCAATAAATCTTATAGCAGTGGAAAGCCTGTTTACTTCCCTTTTAAAGAGGGCCATATTTGTAAGGAAAATGCATTAGTGGATTGAGCCCATGAAATACTCAGTAAGTAAACTGACTAAGATAGTGACCAGCATGTGGAGAAGGAGGAGCCAGGCTGTTGTGGCTGTGTATGTGTTACTTGAAGCTCTTATTTGTACCCAAATGTTTAAAGGCACTTATTGTAAGTCGCTTTGGATAAATGCATCTGCTAAATGACATGTAATGTATTGTAATGTGTATGGTTCTTCCACGTGCTACTGACGCCCCTGTTTGATAAATTAATCAATCGTTAAATTGCCAATATGTCTTGTCTCGTCAGATTTCAATCATCTAAACCAGGGGTGTCAAACGTATGGCCCGAGGGCCAGAATCGGCCAACCAGGGGGTCCGATCCGACCCACATGATGAATTTATGAAAATTCTGGAACTGAATTACTATATTTTTCAGGGTTTTTTGTTGCGCCTTTGTAGATCCACCATGATATGTAAGTTGTAATGCACGTGTCTAAACGGTAAATCTTGTATAATATTGTTGAAATTGCACTTATTTTTCATGAGAAATTTTAGATTGTTTGCATATTTGAATTTGAAAAAACTTCTTCTTCTTGTTTATAGGTTATTATGCTATTATTTTACTGGTCCAGCCTACCTTTGAGATCAAATTACACTGTACATGGCCCCTGAAATAAAACGAGTTTGACACCCCTGATCTAAACTAGGCAGAATAAGCCGTTTGGCTTTGGCAGAGAAGAATTGGCATGTTTTTCTTAAAATACTGTGAAACAGTGATATTATTTATTTTAAGGTTAGCATATTATCATAATCTCACAGGTTTTTGCAGCCATTCTTCTTAACATTAACCATAACCAGTTAATGCCTAACTCTAACCTTAATCTAACCACAATTCAAGTCTTAGTCCTAAACTTAACCAGTTCCTCAGGAAAGAGGTTTTGCCTCATTATGAACAGGTATTGGTCTCCATGAAGACTACTGGTCCTGACAAGGTTGGTGTTTATGCCATGTCCTAAAAAGGTAACAAATACAAGACCACACACACAAACTGTCTGGTCTCGTCCTAACCTTAAAACATGTCTTCACCCTAAAATTGTTATAATTTACGTTATTTTTGTCCCTATAAGGAAGACGAGTCCCCATAATGTGTTTATAGATGACGGTCCCCACAACGTGAGTAATACCTGAAACACACACACACGTACACCACAGAGCAGCTCAAATAAACACCTGGAAGACACATTTCATCCTGTTTCCTCCCCTGCAATGATGATGCATCTGTGTGAGTGAGTGAAGGTGAGCTGTGAGCTTATGATATATGATGTGAAAGTGTTTTATTATTCGCCGGCAGGTGACGCAGAGCCCCGCCAAAATTTAGTGCTTGCGCGACATTATTTACGACGTCGCCGCATCACATGGATTCCTGTCTTTGAATCAAGGTCATTATTGATCGTCGGGGGAAATAAAAGTCTACAAATTGCAGAGTGTGAGCGTCACCAACACTTTACCTGTCATGCTGTAGTTTTATCATCTTCGTGATCATCTTAATTTACTTTCTTTACATCCGTAACTGAAAGTCATTTTCATATCTGTGTCTGCTTGCTCTGCAAAAAGAATCAGGTTTAATAGACAATCAATACTTTTTTCTGCCTCACTTTAAAAACTCAAATATATAAATTAAAAGCGATGTCTACTTCATCGCATCTATAACTGATGTTCAGCTTTGGCAGATTTGTTGGGGAAAAGTAACAGTAAACTGTAAAAATATCGATTTAGGAGGCTTTTATTTATTTATTTTTGATCTTTTCTAAGACTGCAGTCTTCTTCTTCTTCTGCAGCCGACAATAACGTGGAGCAGCCTCCTCGTCGCCCTGAGAGGCGACGCCTGCATCCACATACGCTCATAAACCTTAACAGCCGTGAGCACTTGCAGTATAAAAAAAATAAATAAATAAACATAACGGAGCCAACTCAGAGAGTGTGTTAACATTTTTCACCCACTCCCTCTGGATTATGGCAGATTCACAGTCAGTGGATGCTGACAACACGCAAATGAAACGGGGAAAATTAGCTTTCTCTGCGGAAATGATCGTAATATAAAGCCACCAGTGGATTTTAGCAGCTGAAGTATTAAATGAAAAGTAGGCAGGGTGTTTTTTTTTTGTTTTATAGAACAATAATTTCTGTAATAACCTATCAGCATAATGAAAATCAAGTGATATGAGGGAGAATTAAACCTCTACACGTCCTCCAAGCTCTGAAGAAATACTGTACTCTTGGTGCCTAAGTTTAATATGTTATACCTATATTTGATTTTTTTGGAGGACCTGCTTACATTGACTTTCAAAAATCATTCACTCATCACATCACTCATATCTGCAATCTACCACAGTGTGGACTTGACTACCGATCTTGAAATGACGTACAGTCGGCTGAGACGGAGGTGAAAGCGGTGCTATTATGAAATTTAGAAATCAACCAAGTCAAATGCGTTCATTGTCATTGCACAGTTGTACAAAGGAAAAAAAGACAATAGATTAAAAATAAACAATATTATTTGCAAAATCACCAACCATCTAATGGACTGACGGTGTTAATCCACAAAAAGTCAAATGTGTATTTGTCACATCCTTTAAAAAAATGATATCCAAAAAAATTTTTTCAAACGTAATTTAATATCGACATGCAAAAATTGCAATATTTCATTGTATCGACCACCCCTACTACTGTAGTTATGCTTCTGTGGTGACAGAGTTTGCTGCCACCTAGTGGTGATCTTAATATCCAGTTACTGTAAATCGTAAGTAGGAAATGAGAGTGAATTAATCCCAGACTTCACAGAGTTATGGTTGAGAAGTTCTCTATATTAACTTTTTCACACAACCAGCGGTTACAAATGAAACAGTTCTATGTTTACAACTGATTTCCTGTGAAATAAATATAACAGAAGGGATATTATTGGTAAAGGTATAGCAGCCATCCTGGAATCCCATGTTGGGGTTGGAAATGGACTGAGTTGGAAATTCCGAGTTCCACTCACAAATGGAACGCACCTAAACAGACAATAATGCAACACATCTCAGTGAAAATCTATTGAAGAAGGATGTTAACGTCCTACACAGTACATGAACAGCACATGTGTTTAAAACAAGCTATAAAAGCACATTAATTAATGTTGGTGGGGGGTTTTCCAAGACAACTCCACCTGTGTGACTTTAATCATCGGGTTTCTGAGGCGAAATGATTGAGAGCAAGAACTAAGTTCCCAGCATGCATCAAAGGAACAGGTTTTTAATCTGTCACTCAACCCTGGAGAGATTAACACTCTGATAAATAAATAAAAAAAGCAGGTAAAGCAGCAGGGTGTCATGAATAAAGCATGGACAGAGTATGAAAAGCAGGCTGGAAATCAGCTGCAGATTTGTAAAACACACCTTGTTGAGACGATAGACACAGGATTTATCACATTTCAGTTTTCTGTTTAATGACGCAACACAAACACAGAGATGTGAGTATGTTTTAACATGTTCTTCAAGTGTCAAAAATCCAAAATCACTGAATGAAAATTATCATTGTCTTCTGCTTGATAAAATGCCCATTCTGAAACCTGAGATCTGCAATTTGACTGACTCAAACAGGTCCCCATTGAATGGTACAAATTTTTTTTGGATGGTGTCCACTCATATGCGTGATAAAACGATAAAAATAGGTGATAAAACACGATTTTATCACTTATTTTCCAGTAATGTGACATAATTCACAAAACTGGCATCATGTTCTATCAAAGAAGAGCTGAAAGTAGCAATGGAGACCATTTGCTTTTAAGGAAAATTGTGACGGAGCTCTAGTAGTGGAGTCGTCCCCTGATGGCCAGCTGCTACCTTCATCCAACGTCCCCAAGTTATATTCTATATATACACAACTTGCAAGGACAGTTGACCACTCAGCTGCTTTATACTACCATTCACACCTACTCTCATGCAGGGGTTAAGTGTCTTGCCCAAGGATGTAGACTAGCGAAGGCGGGAATCCAACCCACAACCTTGGAGTTGAAAGACAACATTAACCCCATGGGAATAATGTTAATTTCCTTCAATTTGTGGCTTAACAAATCCCAGATATACTGGCTAATTTTAGTGTGAAAGAGGCTTTATTCAATAATGTGGCAACGATCGTGCAACGCAGCTCAAAGACACTGATTATTACAAGTTTCCTCCTCCAACAGATCAGGGCAGATATGGAAATATCAGGCGGCTGCTGACACAACAGCATGTTTGCTTACAGTGTCGCCTAAGCATACGAAGAGGCGGGAGAAAAATAGATCAATTTAGCACACGACAGCTCCCATCGATCAGGTGCGAGTCCTGGAAGACAGTTTAGTGATCAAACAGTCCACCCGCCTGTCGCCTCCTCCACGAGACACACTCCACTTTCCCCCGGCAGGTAGCGCTTCACCTCAACATCTGACTCAGCCGCGCTCTCCGGGGAAACCGCCGCTCGCTCCGCTGTGCTCACTCAGCTCCACCGCGGCAGCTCCACGTGTGCTCTTTAACATACGCAACAGGATGAGATTTGTTCCCGGAAATGTCTTCCCCAGTGGGCGACGGCACATCAGACATGTGAGATGAGAGCGTTATCATGAGCCCACGGCCGCGCTTTAGCACATATTTATTCATGATTGAGCATAATGTCCAAGGACAAATGCATATCACGCTTGACGACTACATGCTACACAAGTAGCTCCATTAGTCAAATCTGTTTTCATTTGTCTAAGGATAGAAGCTTAGGTCACAATCCACGATCCGGATATTTTACCATTCTACTAATCTTCATGTAAATTATGGATGAAGCTTTCTTTTCCCTTTTAAATCAGTGATTCATGCGCCCAAACTCTCAGAAATATGAATACTATGTCAATTTAAGTGACTCAAAGTACAAATGAGTCACTATGGCAACTACTGTATCCGGATCTAAATGCACTATAACCGATCAGTGTCACACGATTTAAAGAGCTTTTATTTAATTTAATTTAATCAAAACTCTGTCCTCACAAGACTCGACATGCTCACCTAATAAAATGTATGCCTGCTTACATCTAAGTCTAAGATTAAGTCTAAGTTACCTTAATAACATTTCTGGCAGTTTATCTCATAATTAGTCACACTTTTTTTAACTGTAAACTAAAGTTTGTTAAAGTCTTACTCCCCGCACCAAACTCCATTGAGAAAATCAGTGTTTTAGCTCACAGGGACACAGTTACTGCTGATGAACTGCTGCATTTTTTTGTTAGTTTCTTTAATTTAGTTCAACCTGAATGAAGAATTTTAAATCACTGAAGTGACAAAATAAAACATTTAAACTTAAAGATGGAGGCAGCAGTGGGTCAATACATTCGTTTAGGTCATGATGTAAAATCACTGATTTTCTCTAAAATCAGGAACGTTTGTAAGAAAAGCAATAAAACCGAATAATCGACGATCAAAACAGTTGACAAATTAATTCAGCAATTGATGAATAATCGATTCATTGTTGCCAGAGTGCAGTAAGTCCTCTCTACTGTATATGCAGTGGAAGCAGCTGCTGTTGCATCATTGTTGCAGTGATTACAGTGACAGAGAGAGAGAGACCAGAAATGACATCACTCTCCTCCTGTTTTGCAGTGGAAACAGAATTTTTTTCCACCAGCAAGAAAAATGAAGACGAAAAAAAAACACACACAGCATCCACCCACAACTCGCTTTCCATCCCAATTACTGTGGGAACACATGGCACCACCTACAACGTGAAAGAAAGAAAGAAGTGCCTTCAGGGGTGGAGTGGGGGGCAGGGAATGTGTGTGGGCGTGGCTTTACAGTGCACTGGGTTTCATTTCCAGCACACAGGGTCCACCGTCAGCCCAGGTTGTGGAGAGCTGTTGATTGATAGACGAGGTTGTGTGTGTGTCTGTGTGTGTGTGTGTGTGTGTGTGTGTGTGTGTGTGTGTGTGTGTGCGCGCGTGCACTCCCACTTTGCCAGAAAACACCATCGATCTCCCAAACGCAACACTGCCCACCCGCGTACTCCGCGAGCGCCTCGCCAGAATGCCAATTCCAACACTCTTGTCCTTTTCAATGAATGCATCAGTGTGTAACCTGGCCGCCACAAATTGGATCAGAATCAGTGGAGGTTTTTTATTCCTTCTGGCGACGCCTGAAGCTCCGTCAGTCATGGGGAGGAACGGAGGGGCACATTTGGATGAAGGGGGCGGGAGAGGGGAGGGATTTTAACTCATCCCTGCTCTTAACTCTGCATGCGACTCTTCCTGTGGCGCGAGCTGCTTTTGAAGTAGATTATGAGCCAGGTCCCCGACAACTCCCAGAGTGAGGCCACTTGCCAGCGAGTTAACATTATTTTGATCGACTCGTCCCTCGTACATCTGTTACAATCTGCCTCTACATCTGCACACACACACACACACACACTTTCAACTGCAGAACGAGTGATTATTCCTGTTATGGATCTTTGTGAAGTCGAGGCGGTATGAAAATGAGGCAACATTACACGGATTAACAAAAAATGGAATAAAAGAATGCTCATAATCTGTCCATAAATGCAAGGAACATCTGACTTGTTAATCCCATAACTGTTTTATAGTTTACTTTTCCACTACACAGTTCCAGCACGACTCAACGCGGCATGTTTTGGGTATTTTTTTGCAGAGAGTGTCGTCACTGGAAGAGTCATGAGCGCGACAACAGATTTATGAACAATGTATGCCATGGAATGTATGCTTTTATTGTGAAATTCCATTAAATTTAACCTGCAGAAAGCTTCAAAACATCTGCGTGGTGTGGATGGGGTTTAATAAGGTGACACTGTCAGACACAGAAGATTCATTTTTGATCTGTTGTGTCTGTTGTTTGTATTGATTATTGATTGGGAGGCAGACGATCCGCGGTGGCGACCCCTAAAGGGAGAAGAGAGTAGAAGACGGCGACGTGGTATTGATTATTCTCGGCTTTTATTTATATTTATCGGACACTTGTCCAAATCATAATTCATTCATTCAAACATAAAGATAGATTGATTCAGAGCATGACTAGACTGTGATGTCGCCAACACTCTTCTCTCTCTCGGGGGGAAACAACGCTATATTTCGCCCTTAATCCAGGAACTAGTGTGTTATTTCTCATCGTGGCTGACATTTCAAAAGTTATCTCCCTCAAAGTTCCAAGTTCACCTATCAAGTGCTGCCCTTACGGAAACAGATTAGGTGACAATTTGTTTAAATGTCACCGTCTCTTCCAATAACACTTGTGCACACGTGGGACTTAGGGGGCTTACAGGTTTGTGGGGGGGGAACTCATTGTGAGGCGACTCAGAGACACTGTGAGGCGGCGTGAAAAATGACAGCTGTGTGACAGGTGGAGACATTATTGGACACTCTAATCCTCCCGCCTGTAGACACAGGCCGCGGAGAAATCCCTCTCTAATCCAAACTGCAGAGCGAGAAAACGACGGACAAATCTGCAGACCTGTCCAGACAAAGACGTGTTCTTCAGTTCAACACGAGTTACTTCGACTTGTGGTCATTTGTTTTCTAAAGACTTAAAATAAATGATTTTGACAAATAAAGTCAGAGTTTAATCACGAGATCTCGTCTCATTTACTGAAAATCTATGCAGAGATTCTCCTCTACACATATGGACAAAAGTATTCGGACGCCTGACTTTTACACCAACAGCGAGTGTAATAATGTATTTAAATGCATATAGAGTGCTTTAATATGGAGTTTGTCGCTCCTTTGCAGCTACAACAGTTTCCACTCTTCTTGGAAGACTTTCCTCAAGGTTTTAAAGTGTTTCTTTGAGAATGCATGTGCATTTATTCACAATCTCTGTTCCAGGTGGGGTTAAAGGTCAGGGCTCTGTGTGGGGGCCAGTCAAGTTCTTCTACACCAAACTCAAAGTCAAACCAGGTCTTTATAGTCCTTGCTTTGTGCACTGGGGGCACAGTCATGTTGGAATAGAAAAGCACCAAAGTTGGAAGCATAGCATTGTCCAAAATGTCTTTTTTTGTTCAAATTGTCCTTCAATGGAGACAAGAGGCCTGGAGCCCAGAGCCATTGTCCATAAATGAGTGGCTTAGAACATGTAAAAATAAAAAAGAGGTCAAGACCAAGACAAAATGCAAGGTCATCTCAAAGTCAGACGTCCCGCTAACTAGCAGAAACGTAAGTTGGATAGAATAGAACAGGTCTCTTCTCTCAATTATCTTGGAGCTCTCGTTAATAAGGCCATATAGAGACAAACAGCCATTCACTCTCACATTCACACTGATGATTTAGAGTGACCATATTGCATGTTTTTGGACTGTGGGAGGACGTCGGAGAACATGGAGAAAACCTTCTTGTTCCAACTGGGGCTGGAACCCGGGGTCTTCTTGCTACAAAGGCAAAAGTGCTAACCACTACACCAACCGTGTGGCCTGAAGAAAGAACTTAATATTTCTGGGTCATCCAATCAAGAAAGAAGACATGAGATAAACTGGAGTTCCAACTCCGTAGTTGAATCCAGCACCAGTGCCGTTCATTTCTGTGTCGTCTGAGTCTGCCAAACATGGCGGCTCATAGAAACCCAGTCACATGACGTCCAGAGCGCTATACGCTAATTTGTTGTATTTTAAACCACGACCTGTCGCTACTCTCTTGAAGAAAAGAAACGACACTCTGGCTCAGGGAGAACAAACGCAAACCCAGAAGCTACTTTCATTAAAGTCACTTTTAGAATTTATAATCAGCCATTTTTTTTGACAGAGGCGTTTCAGGCATGAGAGTCCACGTGAGTCAACTTCTTGCACACTCCTGGGGGGCTGATTGCATTTCAGCTTATTCTGTCGCACTCGGCGTGGATTCACGCAGCGAGCAGAACCTTTAACACCTCATCTCAAGAAGTGGGATAATTTTCTACAGAACTTTTCTGATTTTTATAACAATCATGAAGTGGTTTCAGCCTGTGGAGAACAAAGTTTATTCTGTACTGTACAAATGTAATCATGCCCTTTTAAACATGTATTTTTACGATTATTTGATTTTTCCATTGCTCTAAAATTACGGCAGTTTGTGCTCACTTATCCGAGTGGACGGAGGTAGTGCATTTTAGCTTATTAAAATACATTTGGGGCCTAATGTGCTTTAAAAAAAGAAAAAAGTGATTATTCCAGTAAAAGCCGAGCCTGCGTGAGAATATATATCATCTTTGTGTTAATGAACTCTGCTGCGGGCTGCGACTCAATGTCCATTTTTTCCGCGCAGTAAAATAAACGGCGTGTTTTCTTTTGCAGCCGGAGCCAAATGCAGCCGCGCGCTCGGGGGTTATTACAATATAAATTATTAATATGAATACATACACTTTGGTTTGTGATGATTTATTACGAGTAAATAGCATTTAATCTACAGTTTCCCACCAAAACTCGCCCGGAAAAAGTGTTCAATATTAAATACATGAGATATTAAAACAATAATTATCATATGGATAACCTGTGTCCAAACACAGACGAAGCAATAAAAAGTTCATTAAAACTGAACCTCATTATTTTTCAAACAGTTGTTTTATGATTACTTTTATTGGAGCTCTTTTTTCTTTTAATATAGACATAAATTTGCCTCCGTTTCATAACAGGATTTTACTTAAATTCAGCCACGGTGATCCAGACTTAACAAATACTTTATGTTCCCGCACAATTAAGTGCATGCTTAGGTCAAAGGTCAAACTTTACCGTCCATAATATGGAAAAAAGAAAGACATTCATTTTCATTTGTAAGATACTGTATCCTTCATTTTATACTGCTGTATCCTCAAAACACACATTTATTCAAATGATTGCATTTTGTGGTAGTTGAGATAGTTGTCTTAGTAGTTTTACTGGTAGTTTAGTAGTTTTACTGGTAGTAGTTTAGTAGTAGTAGTTGTTAGTTAGTTGGTTTAGTTTGGTTGTAGGTTTTTAGTAGTTGGTTTACTGGCGGCTTAGTTGTTTAAGTAGTAGTTTTTTTAGTTGGTTTAGTAGTTTTATTAGTAGTTTAGCAGTAGTTTTGGTAGTAGGTTTTTAGTAGTTGTACTGGTAGTTCAGTAGTAGTTTAATTATTAGTTTTAGTTTGGTTGTAGGTTTTTAGTAATTGGCTTACTGGCAATTTAGTAGTTGTCTTAGTAGTAAATTTGATAGTAGTTTTGTTAGTCGGTTTAGTAGTTGTCTTAGTAGTAGATTTGATAGTAGTTTTGTTAGTCGGTTTATTAGTTGTCTTAGTAGTAGATTTGATAGTAGTTTTGTTAGTCGGTTTAGTAGTTGTCTTAGTAGTAGTTTTGTTAGTAGTGTAGTAGTTGTCTTAGTAGTAGTTTTGGTCGTAGTTTTACATTTACATTTTACATTAAAGCATTTAGCAAACTAAAGCTAGTAGATTTAGTAGAGGTTTTTGGTAGTAGGTTCTTTAGTAGTTTTACTGGTGGTAGTAGTTTTAGTATTAGTTTTAGTTTGGTTGTTTAATAGTTGGTTTGCTGGTGGTTTTACAGATTTAGTAGCAGTTTTGGTAGTTCGTTTAGTAGTAGTTTTGTTTGTTGGTTTTAGAATTCACAGCAGTTTCATGCAGCCGTGCAGTGATGACTCCGCCCACGTTGAGTAGGTCCTGTATTTGTAGTGGAAAACCAACCTAAACCGCGCCGAGACAAGGCGAGCCGAGCTGGGACCGTAGGTGGAAAAGGGGCTTCACTCAGCACTTATTTTCTCGTCATGTTGATATTTAAGTTTTAGACATTTTATCTGTTGCTAATGTCAGTATATTTTGGTAATTTTATTTCATATTTTCCAATACTGGGGAATAATAAAGTATTCTAATTCAGAATGTGATTTTCTCGGGATCCAAAAATCACATGACATTCATTTATTGACATTTTATTGTAGTAAAAATTATATTTCTATGACACTGAACAGATTTTACTAAATATGAGCATGCGTGCGTGTGTGTGTGTGTGTGTGTGGAACTCTTGATGGTTAATTTTTCCTCTTTCATCTCAAATCAGCTTATTTAAATTTCATCAATTTTCACTTCTGTACAGTTTGTACCACAATAATAAAGCCATTAGTATTTTCCGCATAATGAATATCAAACTGAACCGCTCTCTGAAATTTAAATGAACTGCAAATATTAATAATTTTTTTCCCTGTGCAGTGATATTATTTATTTTCCTGCCTCATTTGAATTGAAATGAAATGACAGTGATACATTCTCCTAATTTCTCACGTCTGTGGAAGTTTCATGAAGCCTGTGTTAGATAACTAGCAGTAGATCATGTTAATGGTAAACACACGCAGAGAACAACTGTTTGTCTACAGACTTTGATTTATAGAACATAACGACTGCTGTGAGGAACACGAGCACAGTGCATTCATTTCACTTGTTAGGGTTTACGTACAAATAAACTTCTGATAATAACTTACTTATTAATAAACTTTATTAGACTTTGCAGTTTGGATAATCCTCAGAGATTATCTGGACTAAAAACCTGCAGATTCTTGAGTGAACCTGGAGGAAAATGTGGAGTGAATTTATTTGAACGTCCTGTTTTTCTTTAAATCAACATCACCTGTCTCTATAATCAGTGTAATTTTTCATTTTTATTTTTAACACTTTTTAAGAAGTAAACAAAACTTAATGAGTTGAGCGAGCAAACAAAAGAAAATAAACCCACAAAATAGAGTTTTGTTATTTGGTTTAGTAGTAGTTTTGTTATTTGGTTTAGTAGTAGAAAAACCCTGAAATCTTTTGGCTCATTGTCGGTATGAAAGACAAAAGAGCATCTAAATTCCTCCTCTTCTCACAACTCAACACAGCAAATAATAGATTTTCTGGTGTATTTAACAACAATAACGAGTTTTTTGACTTTTTAGTGCTTGAGGAACACGAGCTGCGTCGTTTTCCAGCGCTGCCACCACTCGCGGGAAGGCGTGCTACTCAGCTAAATACATATATTAAATCGGTAAGAAATGGAGGCAATTATTCTAAAGAGCCATTTAGCTTTTCCACAGGGGGGAAATATCCTGAAGCATATTTCATGGAAGCCTCCGTGTGGCGACGCATGTCTGTGAGACATTAGTGCGTCAGTGGAGACGGGAAATTGTTCCAAGATCAGCCATCTTGTGTTAGACAATTGGATGATGAGTCTGTGTGTAAGTGTGTTTCCTTTCACAGTGAACGTAAAAAAACATTACTTTTGTATGATATGGCAAAGGTGTAAATGCAGAAATGCTATTTTTTAAAAATCCAATCCGCCCTCTTCCTCTGCTGCTAACGTCAGGCTAAAGCACAAAGCAATATCTCAAGCAGCAGCAGCAGCAGCAGCATAAGAAGAATAACCCCCGGTTCAGAGACGAGCACGCAGTCGCCGCTGGCGTGTTTTGAGAAGTCCAGTCACTTAAACCAGTGCTCATAAATGTAATCCTGTTTTCCAATGCGTTACCCTTGAGAAAAAAAGCTGCTGCGACATGATGATGATAATATAATATATTATATTATATTTCACCTTGTAGCTGCAGGTGCAGCTGTGAACGATGACGGAGATTCTCACAGATCAGGCTCGTGAAGAAGAAACCACAGCACTCAGGCCTGGTTCTCACAGGAGTGTGCGTGTGCGCTGCTCCCGTTTCCCGTCAATTGTTTTTTTTTTATTATTTTGGCGTTTCATTTCTCAAGTTTCCCAGCAAATCCACAGAGAAAAGATCTGCTGATCATGATATTGACGCTCTACCAGCGATACTGAATACAAGTGACACCTTTGGCAGTAGTTTAAGTGGCAAAAGGCTGAATCTGAATACACGAAAACGACTACATTAGCAGTTGTAATAATTCTATCAACATTTTCTGTCACATAAATGTGGCAGCAGACAGTGTGATCAGGCGTCTTCTCACACCCATAGACTATACATAAAAAAAAGAGGAAAGTCTTCTAGTTGCAAAATAAACTCTTGTTCTTTTTGCAAAAGCAGTGTCGCCTCCTGGTGGTTATTTAATATATTGTTACTTTCTGCTTGGACTCAAATACTTTTACCCTACGGTCACGCTGAGTCTGAGCCTCTGCTACTGTACATACAAACTCCATTTCAATCCTGCTCTGGACTCTGGACCTGCGTCCACAACTATCCAGAAGCCCAAAGACAGATGTTTGAAAACGTGGGCTCACAACCTGGACACGTCGGCCATTCACTCTCACACTTACGGTCAGTTTAGAGTGTTGATAATAGTGTTTTTATTGACAGTGTATATGTACAAATGAAAGACTACCACCAAAACTACTACTATGAGTGTTCAATTTAACAAATCCCCAAATCTACATGTTTTCCTGGACTGTGGGAGGAAACCAGAGAACCTGAAGAAAACTGGATTCAGTTTTTTTGAAAATGCACATTTCAGAAAACTAAATGAAAGTTAAAACTGTCCCGGTTTCTCGGTCAGAGTGAGACGTCATCACAAACACACGTTTAAATAAGACAAGTTGTGTAAATGAGCTGGTGTGAGCAACCTAAACTGCGTCGCTCCCTGTGCTGTTATGCATTATTTACGACAGAAACGAAGTCTGTCGTGAATCGTGTGTTCAGTCCAGCCATCATTGCCGAGAAAATAAATAATCGCGGGAAAAAAGCAACAGTACGATGAATTGAAAGTATTAAACAACTGCAATTGTTTAATTAACGATGACAAGGATGGAAACAAATAGACCATACTACCATCAATAACATTCCCCGCAACAAGATACAATCTCAACACCAACTTCATAAAACTGGAGACCATTTAGGCTACATAGTTGAAATTAAATAAACATACTCGGTGCAAACATAGCTAAAATCTGGAAATATAAAATGAGGTCACCCCGTGACGCTGCTGACGCCGAGGCTCATTTCATCACCATGGACAGCGCTATGAAATCACGGCGCACAACCAACCACACATTAATCAATAAATTCATGAGCATCCTCAAACTACAATACAATTTCAAATGCACAAGCTGGTAATACAAAGACTATTTTTTAAGATACAATGAAGTGCGGTGCGCCCGGCCCCTCCGGGATCCCACCTCGGCCGGCGCGTGTCGGCCCTCACTTTCGGCGCGCGGCGCACCGGCGGCCGGGGAGAGGACCCGCGAGGGGATCCTTCCGCACATTCTCAGTTTTTTGTTCCCTAATAGTAGTGTCAGAGCCACTCAATACACTGTAAGACAGTGCATATTGTAATGAAGTACCCAGCACTTTTCAAAGCACACTTAAACTATGGTTATTGTCCGCAGCACTTTTATAAACACAGTGACGCCCCTGATGTGGCTTACAACATGAAAACCAAATCCGTTCATCGGTCTTACCTTGTGAAGTGGGCGATGGCAGCGTAGTAAAGTTTGTCCTTCGACTTGAGCTCCAAAAGAAGTCCATTCTCTGTGGACATCAGTACCAAAGGCGATCCTGTCCGGTACTGGTTCTGGCGTGCGTCTTGATTGGCTTCAGAGCCGAGTATGACCGCTCCACGGGGGGAGGCGGACACGGGGATATGTCAGCAGCAGGCAGGTGAGGGGGTTACAGCTGCGGCATGCTCTCAGTCAGCTCGTTAAGTGTCACAAAGTGCAGCAGGTCTGAGCTCCTGGACTCAAAGTTTGCCAAAGTTTGTCCATGACTGTCAGTTCAATGTTGAGCCGGCGGAAGTCAAAGTGCAGCCCATAGCTTTCAATGTGCAGCTTCCGGTACGCTGTGCGCACGTTTCCAACTAATACGAATTTTCGGTGTTGAAATACCTTTCCACTTTCATAACCTTTTCTTTTAATTCGAGTTCTGGAGTTGGACTTCCATTTTTTTATTACTTGAAGTTTTTCTGTGAAAGGCTGCCTTAAAAAAAAGGCGATGCTATAAAGCTAGCCGCTATCAAGCTAGCCACAACGTCGATCTATCAACCTCGCTCAGCACTCTGGGGGGCGTGGTCTGCAGTTAGACCTGCGCTATTAGGACTTCACGAAGGCATAGGATCTTTCGTTTTTGGCCCGCCCACTTAAAATCAAACCGTGATTGGTCAATTTTCCCATCACTCTCCGAATCAAAACACATATGGCTCGGACGTCTCCGGCAATCGAGAAGTCCTAACCAATAAATGAGCCAGGTAACCGGGCAGAATAGAGACGGACGATTCTGATTGGATAACACGTTTCAGGACAGTAATCCCTTCATTGCTGATGGGAACTTGACAGTAAACCTAACTTTAGAGCATAGATAAGAGAAAATGTATTAAATGTATTGTATTAAATTAAATGACATACATTTTTTATATGTATATATATATATATATATATATATATATATACAGACATATATATTATTTAATACTCATATTTTTGGTCCAGAATTAATGTTGGGCCTTCTCTGAAGGCGTAGAAGGCCCTGACGGTTCCCCACTTTAATAGTGTACAAATGAAAGACTACCACCAAAACTACTACTATGACTGTTCCAAATGCCCAAATCTACATGTTTTCCTGGACTGTGGGAGGAAACCAGAGAACCTGGAGAAAACTGGATTCAGTTTTTGAAAATGCACATTTCAGAAAACTAAATGAAAGTGAAAACTGTCCCAGTTTCGCGGTCAGAGTGAGATGTCATCACAAAAAAATAAGACAAGTTGTGTGTAAACGTGCTGGTGTGAGCAACCTCAACTACGTCGCTCCATCTGCTGCTCTGCGTTATTTACAACAAAGTCTGTCGTGAATCGTGTGTTCAGTCTCTGCTGTCGTCGGCTTCTCTTTGCGACGACGTGACGTTTTCGCCGCCGTCACCGACACTCAAACCTCTGCTCCATAAAAGTTAAAGAAGCTCCAGACGACACCTCAGCATGAAACAGACTTCACGCTCAGCTCCAACTTCATTTATGCTGAGTTATTACCACATACGGTGAAATATATATCGCTTTTATTGAAACATTAGAGAAAGTGGAGCAAAGAGAAAAATCACTCTCTCCTGTCCTGAGGGTAGAGGTGGTGTTTTTATTTTTTTATTTCTTTTGCTATATTCTTCCATTAAAACAAACAGACACACTCCTGTGTTTGTCTGATGGGTGAAGCCGAGGGAAATCACAAACAAATCTGGGACAATCTGAAGAAGTTAAAAGGGAAATGGCACAATAATGCAACAAAGCAGTCGGAGATTAATGACAAATGATCCTTGATCAAAACAGAAGTAGAGACGGCAACTTTTCTGCAGCGTCTACTTTGTGAACTGAGTTAAGGAAACCGTGGGGATTCGTCACATTGGGACTCGGGATCAATTTCCGATTCATATTTTCTGAGCACGCTTCTGCCTGAGGGAGGTCTCGGAACCTCAGCCGTCAATAACTTCGCAATCAGAGTTTTCCATAATGTACACAATAGGTGTGAAATGAATTTGAATTGATGGCAGTGGCGGTTGCCATCAATCCTTGTTATTTATACATAAATTCTGCGAATAGATAAACAACTAGAACAAGGAAACGTGGTAATTACATCATCATAGTGTTTTTATTTACAGTGAGTCAAACATGCACAATATTCGGTTTTCAATATCATCAAAAAAGGTATTTTCCAACTCCATTATGATAGATAAAGAAATAATTGTCATGAGTGTTCTAGTTTCCCACTTTTAGGTGATGAATACAGACTGGCGCCACCTGCTGATCTGGAGAGTTCTTGCATCTCGCACTCTTTTCTATGCGTTCTGACGAAGGAAAGGAAATCTTCACATAAAAGCAAATAAAACAAAGCATCTCCAATTTAACTGTTACATAATTATTATTAGTGTTTCCTTGTTCTATAGCTCATGTCTAAATAACTGACTGGGCCTGAAATAAGCTTCCCCTGTTTCAAAGACCACCGTCGCCTGCACAGCACAGACACATCAACGGCTAAATGAAAGTGTTCCACATCAAAAGTGCGACAGCCAGCGTGCACATCCTGCTTCTGACGGGACACGGAACATCCGCCCTCAAAGAGAATCGACCCCTCCACGGCATTAGGGATTCCGACTGCTCTCTCCGGTGTTTACGTCCTCCCTCATGTTTGATACATGACAGGAGGCTGTAGAATATTTATCCTCTCCTTCATCCTTCATCGACAGAACGAGGCGGACGGAAGTCAGAGCACGACTGGACCCAGCAGCAGCAGCAGCAGCAGCAGCAGCAGCAGCAGCAGCAGCAGCAGCAGCAGCAATCCTCTAGAGGAATTCAGGAGACAGCAAAACCAATCCTGGTTGTTTTTCCTCTTCTGGTGCTCAGTGATGAAGTCGTCTTGCTGGTTCTCGTTCTCTTTCTTAAGAGATTTTGTGCGTGATTCATTTTTCATGACGTGCCTCTCTTTGATGTTTTGTGTGTGTGTGGGTGTATTTTAGTCTTTTGTCTTTTCATTGTAGATATTATTCATCACCCACTAAATGTTTTAAATCGCTCGTGTTGTTGCTTTTCTGAGTTTTCTTTTTTCCTTCGGTGTGTCAAAGGGTTTTTCTGTGTGTGTGTGTGTGTGTGTGTGTGTGTGTGTGTGAAGAGACAGGCAATAAAGGCCAAAAGTCTGAAACAAAGTTATTCCTTCTCTCCCACTCAAAAACAGCGCTCCTGAAATGTCTCATTAGCATTCCTGCATTTATTTCCCATCATGTGTACATCAACAACAACATGTTAACCTGCATGTATAATATTAATTTAATACAATAGAAACTCAGGAGTGAGTTTTGACGATTGTATTTTTTTTTACATTTATTTAACTTTATTTCTTTGCTACCACATATTTTTATATTTATATTGTTTTGAGTTGTGTGTACAAGTACAGGCTTCAAGGTTTTTTTGTGCCCCTCTGTGCACTTTATTGTACGTATGTTGCACAAAAATAAACTTAAGTTCGAGTTAAGAAGTCAGAACTGAGGTTATAACAGTTTTCATTTAGTTTTGACTATTTGTTTTTAAAATGAGTTTGTTTTTAATTAGTATTTAGAGCGGGTTTGCTAGTTTTTATAAGTTTTAGTTTATGGAGTATCTGCCAGATTCATAAAGGTCATAATAAGTATTGTAGTGTCATTAAAAACAAAACAAACAAAAGATGCAATTTTAAAAATGTAGGAGGACAAATGAACAACCGTTCTTTTCAAATATAAGAAATTAGACTATCGTGCAAAATGTGCATCATAGTGCTGAGTTAGTGTGAAAGATAAAACTTGAATAGCCGACAGACTAAAGACACACATGGACATTACAACATAAAGAATAATAATAATAGTAAATAACGTCTACTCACAACATGACACGTTAGGTGTAACGTGCACAGCCTTACGTCCACCATTGTCAACAAAAACACATTAAAAACATGTCATTATGAATGAAAATACAACCTTTCAAAATTAAACACACTTCATATGTGATGAAAGAAATATAATATAATAACCTTAGTCAGAACAAACCATGGAAACAAACATGTTCCAGGCGAGCCATCCATCCGTCCATCACATTCCACTTATCCAACACTCTCCCAGATGTCACAGCTGTGACAACTATGTTTCCATAGTTACTGTGCACATTTTTTGAAAGCTATGAAATTAATGAAGCAAACATTGAAAATTGTATAATTTAAACCTATTGAAATTGCATTGATTACTATGTGCAATGTAGGAACCTAATATCTGCTATATTAGCAGGTTTTTTTTGTTTTTGCTGTGATCTCATTCCCCTTGTTTCCAGCTGCTTTTTCCAGCAAAAAAAAACTGAACAAATTCCTAGAGGCATTTTTAAAAATGTGGTTATTTTTCCAGATTTCAAACCAAACCAGACATAAACAGAGTATTTTTGAAGACTTCCAAACCCTTGTTAATGAAGATGCCTTGAGATAATTTTTGACTCTCTGTCAGTCACACACACACACACACACACACACACACGAACAAACACACTGTTATTCTACTTCCCTGGTTTTATTTCAGTGATCTGTCATCAGCTTTAAAGTCTTGCTCAGACACAAAGCAGAGAGATTTCTGGCCTTGCATCAGCCACTGTAGTGACTGTACAGAGGTGAGCTGCGAGCTCGCAGTGGACTGACACGCGTGTGTGTGTGTGAGTGAGTGTGAGTGTGAGCGGTGCAGCTCAGCCTCTGACTGAACTCAGCTCATTAGAGACACCAGTTCTTTGTCATGTTCCCTTTAAGTCTCTCTCCCTCTCTCTCTCTCTCTCCATGTTTGAGGAACACAGGCATATTTATTTAGTCACCCAACATCGGGTCATTTAAACGGCATCTTTTTCCATGTATCACACTGCCTCTAAAATTAGTTTTGTTTCATTTCTGATTTCATAAAAAAGAAAAAAAAGGAGTGACTCAAAACCGATCAACACAAGGTTGTGTTTCTAAGGTCTGACATTGTTCAGTCTGGATTTTAACACTAGCATTTGCATCATCCATGACTGGCCTACAGGTAGCATTAGCATCCTCATGCAGGCTTACACTAGCATTAGCATAATCTATTACTGCCCCAGCATTAGCATCCTCATGTAAATTTACACTGGCATTAGCATAATCCATTACTGGTCTAGAGGTAGCATTAGCATCCTCATGAAGCCTCTTCTATTATTGGCCTACAAGTAGCAATAGCATCCTCATGTAGGCTTACACTAGCACTAGCATCTTCCATGACTGGTCTACAGGTAGCATTAGCATTCTCATGTAGTCTTACAGTCGTATATTTTATTATTGGCCTACAGGTGTTGATAGTATTCTCAAGTAGGCTTACACTAGCATTAGCATCTTTTATTAGTGGCCTACCGGTACTGTTAGCATCCTCATGCTGGCATTACCATCTTACATAACAGGTAGCATTAGCATTCTCATGTAGGCTTACACTAGCATTAGTATAATTATTAACTGCTCTAGCCTTAGCCTCATCAAATAGGCTTACACTAGCATTAGCATTTCCCGTAGCAGATCTACAGGTAGCATTAGCAACACCTTAATTATAACGACATAGTATATCAGAACATAACAGTAGGTCAGTGTTGTCTGTTTTAAGTAACAAAAAACAACAACAAAGCTAAACAAATCTTTGCTTTTTAAACTTTCATAATCCTTTTATATGTTAATAAGCTCATAGATTTATTGTGGCAGTACGATACAGAGCTGCCTGTGAAACGTTGGAGCATCTGAAGAATCTGCCGAGACAAAATGTGATAAGTGGATAAACATTAAATGTGGAAGGTAATTACACATCTGGCACGATTAGAGAGGATCAATAAAATATTACACCCTTTATGAAGACAGTAATTATTTATAATTTTCCCCTGCTTTTGAATCTCGCTAAATTAGACAAGTGGGCTATTTCTGGCAAGTGGCATAAACTGAAAGCAAAAAAAAATGCTAAGATCTTATAAACATTAATTATATGGAGGAGATGAAAGAAAACAAGCTCATTTTTCATCTTTAACCAGTCGCTCCCCTGTTATCTTGTCAGTGTCATCGCCATTAACTTGCGCGCGAGGAAAAATGAAGGCGCAAACAATGAACATGACAAAATGTGAAATTCCCCAGCCTCTCTCAAGGTCTCATTTCCCTGGCAGCTGCTGGGGAGCACGAGAGATAGATCCTCTATCAACAGCCTTTGGAAGAATGGTTGCACAATTTTTATTTATTCCCCCCTCCCCCCCACCACCGCATGTAATTTATCTACATTCAGTCAAAGTCGCATGGAGGCTTTATCCGTGCAGAATGTATCCCAGAGACAGAAAAAACCCAAAGCTCAAACAGTGAAGTCAATTTAATCTCAAGTGTTGAGGCCATTAAAAAGCAAACCTGGAGTGAATTATACCCAGAATGAATTACCTCAACCGCAGATTGTGAAAAGAGCCGCTGTGCGCGGGTCACCTGTCACGCCGACGCGTTCACGTGCTCCATCACCGCGGCAATGATCCACGCAGCCCCGACGGTGGAGTCACACGCGAGGCATCTCCAAGTCTAATCACGGCCACATTTCACTGTATCCTTGCGAACGCTGAATTAGAGCTCCATCATCTTTCACGCCGTCAGTCGGACGCCGTCCGGTGATAGATTTCACTGTCTTGTTTTTTACATGTTAAGACTGATGGGCTTCATTTCACATGCCGTTCAAACACTGGGGCGTTTTTTTAGGGCCTGAGACGCAACAGCGGCTTCTCAAGACTACAGGACACTAGACTACTGAACATGGGTCATTTTCATGGTCTTTGTTAATAATGGAATGGTGTTGAGGCTTAAATTTAGCTGTTGAATCAGAAAGTTCATGTTCTTCCTCTACAACTCTGTGCTGGATTCTTCTCAGTCCGACATGATTAAGTTACAAACCGGATGATGGAGTCACTTCAGAGTTGTATAATCCGTCTTGCCACAGAGAGATTTTGATAAGCTCCTTAACAACCGTACAACTGTATTAACTATGTCAACTTTAAAGTAAGCTTCCTTTTCCTTTTATGTTTGCAACAATGAAACACAATGTGAAGTCAGTACTGTAGAACATGTGCCAGAAAATAACCAGAGTGTAGTATACGTAGTTATAGTATTGTCATATAGTCATATAGTATGGTACAATCATTAGTTTAGCAATACAAAGTGCTGTTTCGTACAGCAATGTTACAATATTATGTAGTATAGTATAGTAAAATAAGTTTAATTGTATAGTATTGTAATTGAGTACTTGAATGTTCTGCAGGATTAACAGAGTAATAACAATAGTATAGTTTAATATGTGGTATAGTATAGCACTGTATTGGTATAGTAATGTATTAGTATAGTATAGTACTGTATTAGTATAGTATAGTAATGTATTAGTATAGTATAGTACTGTATAGTACTGTATTAGTATAGTACTGTATTAGTACTGTATTTGTATAGAATAATACTGTATTAGTACTGTATTAGTATAGTATAGTACTGTATTAGTATAGTATAGTATAGTATAGTACTGTATTAGTATAGTACTGTGTTAGTATAGTATAATACTGTATTAGGATAGTATAGTACTCTATTAGTACTGTATTAGTATAGTATAGTACTGTATTAATATAGTACTGTATTAGTATAGTATAGTACTGTATTAATATAGTACTGTATTAGTATAGTATAGTACTGTATTAGTATAGTACTGTATTAGGATAGCATAGTATTGTATTAGTATAGTATAGTACTGTGTTAGTATAGTATAGTACTGTATTAGTATAGTATAGTACTTTATTAGTATAGTATAGTACAGTACTGTATTAGTGCCACCGACACCCCTCACGTGGGCCCTGCTCTTCCTGATGAAATCCCACTCTGAACTGACTTCAAAACTTGAGCCCTGTGTATTTAATTTTGAATATTTGAATGACTTGTTGAATTCTTAGACATCAGTCAATCAGTCACCTCTTTGTTAATTCTAGTGTAATTACACTGCTGTGATTGGCTTCACTGTGAGGCAGCTTTTAAACTGAATCACTGTTAAATGAAGACAGAAACACAGTCAGAGCTGAGACGACACGAGAGCTGCTGCGTATACTTCTTTCTTTTTTTTTACTTTTACCAAAGCATGTTTTCTGAGTCGTTTGGATAAAGTAAAGACGCATACGTTTTGTGAGCAAATCCCTGAAAGAGAGAAAGCGTCCTGAAGAAATGAAGAAATGTGATTCCTGCGGCACATCAGTCTCCAAACAGCTTTTCAAAACTTCACAGCTGTGACATCAAAGAGACGACGTGACCTCACACTCCCGCAGATTTTAATCATGATTACATTTCCCCGAGCCTTAGACCTTTTGGGGACTGCTCCTTTAATGTCACGGCTGACTTGTGATGTCGGCATATTTTACGTCTTATTTATTTATCAATCAGGTGCGGTCGCTTTGAAAGACTCTGCATCAAGGTTTTTGCTGACGCGGCAAACGCCGACCGAGGGCAACTCTCACTTTCACAGACAACATGAAAGCGGAGAAAACCAGCAGAAGAATCGGAATATTTGGAATGAAACAGTTTGTTATTTTATGGATTATATTAATAAATTAAAGCTACAAGCGGGTTTGTGCAGGCCACTCACAGCCAGCAAGGTGGCGCTATACTGGGTCTCTTGTCTCACGTGTGAAGTTTTGAGCACATCGGTTAATATACAGCAAAGTTGAAAGACACTTCCAATGGTTGGACGCATTTTTAATGTTGCTGCAATTAACACGTTAAGTTCATCAAGTTCATTCATTTACAAAAGACACCAAGATGGACGCTGAATTCAAAATGGCCGACCTCCAGTTGAGTTGAGGTCATGGTCCAAATAGACTTTTTGGTTCGTCTTGGGTTGTGACATGTTTCCACCAAGTTTCGTGAAATTCAGAGTAACTCAGTTTTGGCTTTGTCCTACCGGAATTCACCTTTTGGGGCACTACAAAGCCATTCTGCACCACTTTTACGTGTTTCTCTACTTTTATACAACTTCTTGCCAGTTCTGATTTGCGTGCCAATTTTCATCCATTTACACCAACGTTTAGTGCCTCAAAAATGCGATATTCTGGCGAGAAAAACGAAGGAATTCCAAATACCAATAAGGCCTTGGACCACTGTGTGAGTATTCAAGCTCTAATTAGTTATTTGGTCAATTTACTGACAGACAATTGTGAAAAAATAACAGTGTGCCTCCAATCTCAAAATCGTGAACATGAATGACTAATTTAGTCTACAAACTAGATATATTCAGTTTACTGTCATGGAGAAAGAAGCAAAGTAACCAGAAAATACTAATATTTTAAGCTCCATTGTGCTGAATTTCATGAGAGGACTCACTTATATAAGCCTCTGTCTCTTTTAAATTGCGTGAACTGTGACGTCACAAATGAACCACAGACAAAACAAGAAAGAAGAAATAAAAACACGCTGCAATCTAAGAATGTAGAATGAAAACACACGGAGAAGTCGAGGTGTTTTTGATTGAAGTGCTCAAGGTCATGCACCCGTCATGTACAACGTTACCAAGCAACCAAGACGTAGGAGCTGCTGAGATGATGCACTAATGCACCTCACTGAAGACTTACAATAAATAATCAAAACAAAGACAACGGAGCAGCAGCAACACAATTCCCTCACTGCTGTGTTGTTGATTGATGTGTGTGTGGAAAAAGTCTTGAAGTTAGTCATTTGAAAGGTACAGAAAACAAGAAGACACAGAGATATACAAAAATAAAGTAAACGTGCTAAAATAGGCAAGAAAAACTGATGCGTAAGAAAATATCGTAACTGAGTATGCCAAATAAAATTAGTGCGTACATGTGGCCACTTTCAAACTGTAATGTTCCCTAAAACGAGGAAAAACGGGTCATAAAGTTGTGGTTATAACTGGCAAGTTTTGAGTTTGAGTTGAGTTTTCGTGATTAAGTTGAATTTATAACTTAGGATTCTTAATATTTGTACACACGCCAAGCCGTGTCAGTGAATTTTACACTGCAAAAAAAACAGTAAAATAAGCCTAATTTCTGGGAAGATACTAAAGAAAGTCAAAAATGATTCTTTCCATCTGCTCCTGGAAGTTAAATTCACCATCACGTGCCGTTTCGTTGAGTTTTTGGCCTGTTTTTCTAATTTTAATGGACATTTTTCCGTCTGAAAGTGGCTGCAGATTTACAGGCTAGTTTGACGTATTCTAGCCAAGCAACTTCTTTAATTTATAAATCCATTTCAGAATATTTGGCATCTTGTTTTTACAGTGTACATCTGTATTTACTTCATCCACACAGTAGTAGTGCAGGAGCAGTCAGGACTTCATAAAAACAATCGTTTCAGCTCGTTTCTGGTAATCAAAGCTTAAAGAAAGCCGAAGAACTTGCTTGCAAACATTATAAGAACAACTTCCCTGAAACAAGACTTATTTTATTCTCTTAAAAATCAATTTTTGCAAACATATAAATGTAAAACTGCAGAGCCTCGCGGCGTTTCCCATGGTGAAAGCTTTCCCGCTGAACCCTCAAACAGCCACAAACATTTATTGACAGCCTCCCCATTTACAAACTAACAAATCTATACCGTGATGAAAGCGGCCTCTCTAATTTGAGGTGAGGTGAGTGTCGGGCGGGTTAGCCCCAACGACGGCCACCGCTCCGCTCTGAACCTTCACGATCTGCATCACCGCCCGTAAACAGGCGACCGTCGTGGGGGGAATGATGTTCGCCGGCATCAGCCCAGCGCCGCTGCATTTCCTGATCTCTGTATTGATTCGTGTCTGAGGTGAGCAGGTTAATTAAATGTGAATAAACGTGGCAACAGCATTGCACAGAGCGCAGAGGGAAGGAAAGTTGAGAGTGTTTGAGCTGCTACAGCGGCAATCAATGCAAAACAACAAGGGAGAAGCTGTCAACGCACCTGGAATGGATGAGAAAGAGCAGGAGGAGGAGGAGTGTGATATGAGCATGAATTAAGCAGCTGCACCGAGACATGTGATTGACTGTGATTGAGGTTTAGTTGTGCTCTATAGTAATGAGTGAGTGGATTAACTTCTCTCACACTGTAAACCAGTGAATATGTGTATCTAGTTAATGGTGTTTGTTGATCCAGGTGCAAATCTTTACAGTTCACTTACAAAACTGGCCCGACAGATGATGTACACATCTGAACTGGTGAAATGATCATTTGCTGTCTCTTTGCTTAACTTTACTCGCCCATTGTTTTGCACGGAATCTCACGTCAACGGCGACAGAGAGAGAGAGAGAGAGACAGTAAACAGTGTCCACAACACCACTGTTTGCCCTCCATAGAAACAAAACAAGGGAGACCTTTACTTATATATCAATTTAACTTCTTTCTTGGACAAAATGCAAGCACTTTCAATGACCCATGTCTATTTACAGCAATTTAAAGGGCCTTGAACATTTATTTTTCAAATTCACAAACTTTACTCATTTCAAGGACCCATGGGAACCCTGGACTTCAATTGCTACCAAATCCGTAAACTGTAATTTCACCAAATTTCATTTTAATCTGATGAGTTTTGACAGAGGTAGGTAGGTACACCCCCAGAAAAAGGTGAAACAACAGACCCTCAAACATCCAGATATTTAAAACTGCATAATAGTATAACGAGGCTTAAAAACACTGAATATAAAAAGACACGTTGCTGCGTCTCTGTAATTGAAACGAGCTGGCAGTGAGACGGCGGTTTACCACCATCACTGCTGTATTTACTGTGGATCCAGCATCTCGTAAATGAAGCATAAAAGGTTGGTGACGTTGCCAAGAGACAAGTCAGCTAATGTCATTTATGTCTGACGGAGTGCAGTTTTTCTCACTGCGTACCAGGGAACAGGGGAGCTGTAACACTGTCGAGGCAGATTTTTAATTTTAAATCATCTTAGCAACAGTGAGAGCAGAAAAACCTCCGGGTGGATTTTAACGGTGACTTGACTTTTGAAGAGCACGGAAAGTGGAAAATGAAGAGCTTCTCTTTTTCTCCTCCTGCTGCACTTCATATTTGGATCCCATCTGCTTACACTAGCTGAGTAGGTGTTATTTATATGATTTGATTCATATTTATTTTGATTTTGTGGAAATCAGGTGACGCCAACATGTTGTCTATTTGGGGCAGGTTTTTTTTAAAAAAAAGATTAAAAATAAGATAATTCTGTTTCTCCAACTGCTTGGTTTGCGTTTAAGAGGAATACATGCAAGAGATGTAAGGAGTAGAGAAAGTGGATGAGTTTAAATACGTGGCTCAACCATCCAAAGCAATGGACAGAGCACAAGAGAGGTGAAGAAGAGTGTGCAGGCAGGGTGGAGCTGATGTGTGACAGAAGGACAGCAGTCAAGGTGGTAGAGAAGGTCTATGGAGACATTGTGGCACCGTCTGAAAGACAGGAGGCGCTGGAGCTAGAGGTGGCAGAGCTGAAGATGCTGAGATTTTCGTTGGAAGGATTAGAAATGAGCATATTCGAGGGGCAGCTGACGAGGAGGGATTGTGATTATATTTAGACAAATGATGTTGAAGATGGAGCTGCAGGGCAGGAGGAAGAGAAGAAGACCACAGAGAAGGTTCATGGATGTTGTGAAGGAGGACATGAGGACAGGTGGTGTGATAGAAGAGGACACAACGGAGACAAGATGGAGGCAGATGATCCGCTGTGGCAACCCTTTTGGGAAAAGCCAAAAGAAGTAGTCAGGAGGAAGAGAAGAAGACCACAGAGAAGGTTCATGGATGTTGTGAAGGAGGACATGAGGACAGAAGAGGACAAGATGGTGGCAGATGATCTGCTGTGGCAACCCTTTTGGGAAAAGCCAAAAGAAGTAGTCAGGAGGAAAATAGGAAGACCACAGAGAAGGTTCATGGATGTTGTGAAGGAGGACACGAGGACAGGTGGTGGAACATAAGAGGATACAAGGGAGAGGACAAGATGGAGGTGACCCCTTAAGGGAGAAACTGAAAGACTAAGATGTTTGAGAAGAAGAATTTGCTGCTGAAGCTATTTTATTTTTCTGCAGCCACTGAAAAATAATATATCTCAGCCGAACTGACTTTACAACACCTGCTCTGCCAGCTATCTGTGAGAATAAAAGAATAAATAAAAAAGAACCAAACACTGACAAAGACGAGGAAATGCAACAATAGCCACGCACAGGCAGCAGGTCTAAAGGGTTTTTTGAACAGTGTTTAAGGAATTAGAGTAAGTATTAAGTTGAAGTGTTTGTTTACACCTGCCTTTGGCGACGAGACGCTCTACAGATGTTAGTTTCTCTAAATAACAGGAAAAAAAACTTGAACATCATGACTAATTCAGCATCATCTCATTCTCAGCGTCGCGTTGTTTGCCAGTGGTGTTTTTCAGAGACGACAACAAGGGTTATTATTAGAATAATAAAATAACAAAAAGACACAGTCCACATGCACATAAACTTAAGCATATTTATAACCAACTCTCTTATAAGAGACACAAGTGGCTGCTTATGGCGCCATGGCCACTAGGGGGCGCCGGAGCTCCAAGGTCACAGTGGTAATAATAATTATGATAAATAAATAATTCAATTCAATCATATTAATCTATTCATTTAACTGTGACCTGAATCTGTTTCTGTACGAGAATTAATGCAATTTTTAAAAATTGTATCAATGAAGGTCTCAAGGTCAAAAACATGGGACGGAAAATAATTAACTATTTTGTGTTTTTTGCTTAAAAACATTCACAAAAACTGGAATTTTAGGAGTTAAAACTCTGACAATTCATTAATATTTGTTACGCATGGTAAGGGCTAAAGTTAATGATCGCAATCATGAAAGAAAAGTGGAAAAATACATTGATACATAATGTTTCTATGAATTTCTTTGTGACCGAGGGACTCAAAATCAAGGTGCGGCCCATTTTTGACAATCCCAGCCTCAAATCCTCCCTAAAACAAATCTAATTTTCATATTATGGGATGGAAAATAATACATTTTGTGTTTTAGGGGTTCAAATTCTGGAAATTCTATAAATAACTGTAATTTGTGCTAAGGAGCGAAGTTAATGGTGGCAATCATGAAAACAAATGGAAAGTCAGTGGTTCAAACTGTGGACAGTCATGTAAAATAACTGCACTTGGCTGTTGAGCTATTTTATTCGTAAAGAAATCTTTAAATTCATACCGTATTTACGTTAATATTTATCTAACGTATTGTATTAACTGTCTTTTTACAGTAGCCGCGTGTATTAATATAAAAATAAATGAGGATGCAATGTAATGTGATGGGCACTGTAGACTCATTAAGATATTTACATTGTCACAGCCGCAAAGACAGTCAATATAAATATAAAGATAATAAATAATAAACGTGCATTTCCAAAAACGTACAATATAGACAGATAATAACAATACTAAATAGAATGTACATTATAGACAGTTTCCAGAATATATACAGTACGGGTTTGATATTTACTGTATAAACAAAGATTGAACATGAGATATTATATTATGTACATTTCACTTAGGTAAAAGTATGTTATATATATATATAATATTGCACGTGGGATGGGATGAGTATAGCCTGTTACGTGTGGTCGACTGAGCAGTGCTTGTTGTTATTGTTGTTTATTGTAACCTGGAACAGTGAAGATGTGAGCAGCCCTGCAATGTTGCTTAGAACCTGGAATAAATAACATTTTATGGCTGAATTCAGTCATAAAAAACAGAAAAATTATAAAAACATACAGTTGTGAAGTCATCAAATGCATTTTTTATTTTTTTTTACTTTGTGCAGTTAATACCGGTGTTGTCTTATAAACACATAAATAGAAATGTAATTTCCTAATTTTTAATTGGTAAATTAGTTTCTTTTTAAGCTGCTGCTGTTGTTTCTTAGCCAATTATTCATAAACTTGGCCAGAAGGAAATTGGACCAGTGAATGGATGAATGCTGAGAGTCAGCTTAGTTCAATAAAGGAACATGACGTGAATTTCTTTGCTCATCAGAAGCAAAACTTTGTTGTTGTTTGTTTACTTAAGGGTTGTTTTTTATGGTTGTAAGAATTTCCAGTCAAGCAAAGTTTGTTTACTCCACTGGCAGATTTTTATTTTCCTCTTAAAACAAGAGCATTTAAGATTTAGTCAGGCTGGGTTTTTTTTTACAGTGTAATTGATGCCTCCAATGTTCCTGTTCCGCAACATTTAAAACTGTTTCATCCACAAAATTCTCATCACTTCAATAATGAGTAATAATGTCATCATCATCATCATCATCAGCGCTCACAACCTCCAAACGTCTGTCAGAGTCTGACAGACGAGAGTGAGAGTGAGTTATAAAATCACCGCCACACACTGACAGCTATAGATTTTAAAAAGGGATTAAGGGATCTTTCTCCAGAGCCATTTTATGTCTCATTGCACGCGTGACATGCACAGGACAAGTGAATGATTCACTTAAAAGCAGACATGGTCTCGTCCAGATAAATGTTTCCCAGAGAGGAAAATCTTTAAACGGAACTGTGACACAAGAGGAGAAGGAAGAAATCCAGGATGTGATGCTGAATTCATCCTGGTTTTACTCCGTTATACGTCACACGTTATACTTTGTGAAGAGACTAAGTGAATATTCACAGGTTGGTTTCGGTTTTTTTTTTTTCTATAGACCACGAGGTCGATCACAGATTTACTGATGAAGCAGCAACAGCCTGTAATGGAAATGTATGAAGAAGAGAAACGCTTGAAACATAATACACAAGTCCTTATACCGTATATGGACTTCAGGCTTTAGAAAATGCATTTTTTTATTCATTTTATATAGGGTTAGCAATAATTGTGCGGAAGTCACAAAAATAGTTTTTCCTTTTTTTTTTGTCCATAAAAACATCCCTTATCTTGCCCTAGGTGAGTCCACTGCATGTTTCCTGTCATAAAGTGTCGCCTCCTAACAGACTCATCAAGTTATTGTGATCACTTTTATCCAGTCACTGAACGTTGATTCTGCAAAAAAAAACAGCGATTGAGCGAACGTTCGCAAACGTAGATTTAATTATCACAGCACATAACTGGAGCCCCCGTGATGACACTGAAATTGAAAGAGGGCGCTGTAGATTCTGTGAGTGTCGGCGATAACAACCTTGATTTATATTTATAACCAACTACTCGGCGCACAGTAACAATAAAAGAGTGTGCAAACTAAATCCAACAAATGTCACGGTCCACCGGTGATGTCAATGTTTGAGTGTGGCCTCTTCAAACGCTCCATTATATTCCTGCCTTTCATGGAAGCTACTCTTCACCAGCCCATAATAAAACACACAGGACTATTGTCTGCCAAGAGAGGCCCAAACACATCCAGCACAATGTTAAATTGCCCGTTTTCATTGTGCTTTTTACTTTTTTTGGAACGTCGAGGTCACTTTGGCTGCGGCGACAGAGTCATTCAGAGGAAGTGAAGTGGGAGGAGCCACGTGGTTTTAAACAACAGCAGCTACAGGAGCCACAGTTCTGATAAACCTCACCATCAGGTCGTTATTCTGAAGAAAGTAAAATCAGCATCGTTTTAATGAAATTGTTTGTGTGGAAAACTAATCTTTGGATGAAGAAAAATAAAACGTCGACCTTAGACTTCACATGATACTACACTGCAAAAAAAACACTTGAATTTGGCCAACGATTCTTACATTTATTGGCATTTTCTTGGTTTAAGTCAGCGGTGTCAAACTCATTTTAAGTTCAGGGGCCACACGTGACAGTTTGGTCTCACGTGGGCCGGACCAGTAAAATAAAAACATAATAACCTTGTTTCCCTTTGTTTTAGATTTAACAAAATATCTTCTTTACAAAACATTTGATGAACAACCTGAAATCTCTTGAAGTGCAATTTCAACAAAATCGCCAGAAACCGCCCCGACCTACTGAACACGTGTGCCAATTTTACGTTAAACTCGACACCAGATAGAAGTCCTGATAAAAGGTTTTTGGGGTCAGCTTTTAGCCCCTCCCACTTACAATTTTTGACGCACATTGCCCGAACCACTTTCAGACGACAATTTTCACCAGGTCTGATGAGTTATGAGGCATGGGAAAGGCCTCAAAAGAATAACAATAATAGATCGGAACCACTGGTGGGCCTTTTCTGGTCGGCTGGCTCTATGTTTGACACCCCTGATTTAGTAGAAAGACTCTGCCAATGGGGTTAGCACATTTCGCTCGGCTAGCGTTTTTCTCATCTAATAAACTAGCCTTCACAATTTTATTTTATTTGTAGGCAAAATAAAAAAGTTTCCCAGAAATGAGACTTGTTTTCCGTTCTGGAAAATGTAATATTGCAATTTACACAAACTTTAATTACTTTAAGCTTTAATTAGCAGCAACAAACTGAAACTATGGTCTGTGTGTTCACCCCTGGTGTGGATTAAGTTTGTGTTAAATACAGGGTGTGTATGGTGTGTATGTGCAAATATCACAAGCTTAAAAGGTCTTCCTTAATCAAGTATAGGAAAACTCATTTTCAGTTGTATTCAAATGCAGTTTTCTTACATTTCTGCCAGTTTTGTCTAGTTTTTCCAACTGTTTTTCCTCATTTAGAGTCTGAAAGTGGTCACATTTACCAGCTACTTTCAAGTTTTCTAGTCTAGTGTACCCATTGGAAGATTATTTTTCCTTAAAACAAGAAAATCTGAATCAATTCAAGTTATTATTTCTTCTAATAATTTAATTAATTCAATCAGTTAAACAGTTAATCAGTTAATCAATGAATTAAACACTATATATTATAATGAAAATGATCATTTAAGAGTAAAAAGGGGGGGAAAATGGCCTGATTGACCTTACGTTCTAAAGTATGCATGTAATTAATCACACGTAATTTAATAACTGCTCTTAAAAGGTTATTTCTACACTGAGTTGCTTGATAAATACTAGGTCACATTATCATATATATTGCTTTTATGCAGTTTCTACACAGAAATATTAGAATAATCTCCTTGGACAAAATTAAAAGGATATAAATCTGATTTTGTTGTTTTGTTACTGGCAACGTCAATCCTTGACTGAATTGAAATCACTGCACATTCATCACCTGAAATGGACATTTTATTGTATATAAACTCTTATATTTATAGAAAGAGTCAGGTTATAATCTATATAAAGAGATGGATTACTCATCTTGAGTTTTCTGCTCGCTAATTAAAATACTAATTATTCAAATAAAAACATATCACTACATGTAAGATTCACACAACTTCATTAAACATTGCACTTCCTCATGTGGTGGGAGGTGAGAGACGGAGTGGGCATTTTTATTTTTATTACCTTCTGTTATTGTTTTTCTCCTCCTCCTTCCTACTCTTTTTTTATTTGAATAAGTTTAAAAGTTGTTGTTTTTCATAATTAACATTTTTTTCTGCATGTCTCGTCTCATAAAGACATCTTTCTTTTTTCAAACTTTTATTCATTCATTTATTTATTCACTGCAAATCATGAGGAGACGTCAGGTTTGTAAGAAGTTTACTTTTACTTGTTTTCTTTTCTTTCTCTTGGTCCGTGTCTTAGGAGGAGGAGGAGGAGGAGACGGTGTTCATGAGCTAAACTGCAGTCAGCAACTATTAATACATTAATCATATCTATATTTTATTTTCATTTTATTTATAGAACACATTAAAAAAAGAAAACCAGCGTTGTTCAAAGTGCTTTACAAGTTAAAAAACAAGATAACACTGAACATACGCGACGGTTTCTGAAAGCTGAAGTTGCACGTCAAAGTAAATTATTGATTATTATTGTCATTTCAAGTCTCAGTGTAAGTTACTTCAAATGTTGATTTTAGGTGAAAATGTATTCATTGTATCACTCCATATCAACATAGACACTTTTATTTTGAAATTCAGGGAAACCGCTGCTCCTGCTTTTCCCAAAAAAGTTACAAAACACCCTCCGTGTTAAAGGCTTAATTACTCAAAATGATCAAACTTGTCCGCAGTGCAGCCGCCAAACTGTCAGAATGTGTTTTTTTTTGCCGTTTGAAATTCAGACACAGCAGAGAGAGAGGTTTTCATTAAAGCAACGATATTCTAATTACTGTTGTTCGGGGCTAATTGGTATTGTGATTACTTTTTAAATAATGCATAACGAGTAAATAATCAGCGATATTAATGAAGTGACTACAAACATAGTGGAGCGTTTATTAGCTAATAGAGTTTTGGTGCAGAGCGACAACACGACACATCTGAACATAAACACCACTCTGAATGAATGAATGAATGAATGATGATGATGAATCCATTTGTGTAAATGACATTTTTACACAAATACACAAAGTCTGACCGGCATCAACTTTAAAACCAGTAAAATGCAGCATTTAGATTTACCTGCTTTCCATATCCATGGTTCTCAAACGGTGGTACGTGTACACTATAGAGCCCTTGAGTGAGGCACAGGTCCGGGAACTATGCCAATATCACATTTTTGCGACTAAGCATGTTCATGCAGGAGTAATCAGATTATGAATCGAACTATCCAGGTATGTTAGTCTGACTAAGACTAAGTCAGACTAACGTGTCTACATAACATGAACAGAATCATTGTCTTAGTCTGACTAAAATTGGACTTTTAACAGGCGTGTAAAGTGTGACCAAAGGAAAGACTTTCCTTCAACTAAAAAGGGAATAAAGGAGTGATGTTCACAGAGCCGACAGACAAAAAACACACAGATAAAAGTTTGTTCCTGTGTTTTTGCTCTTTCATTTCTTCTCTAAAGCCCCGGATTGCCCCTCCAGGCTGAAGAGCGCAGCTTTGCACCAGCGCTGCCTGCATCTCCGTCTCGGCGTATACAGAAGCTCAGCTCACAGCTGTCGAGAGGAGTTTTTCGGCTCCTTTATCTCCTTCAGAGGAAGAGGATGCCGCACCGACGGCTGCTCCGAACACTCAAAATAAAAACTAAAGTCCTGATAACAATCATTGTTCGCCGCGTTTCACACTTTTCAAACACCTGTTTTGCTAAAAGAGAACGTGAACGAAACTTCAATACGTTTATTCTAACGGGGGGAAATCTTGTCGACACATGAAAGAAGTGTTCATTTCTATTTGCTACCAACATATTTCTGGAGTAATAACATGGAGTTTATGCTCGTCTGCTGCATTTCAGAATAGATTGAGAAATTTAAATGGTTTCTCGTCGTTTGCTGCACGGAGAAAACAAACATTTCGAGCCCCAAGCAGGTTTGGGCAATTCTCCTTCATATTGTCATGGAACTAATGTTGTATCTTTTAATTTGTTTTTCTTCTAATATGTGTAAGTAAATAAATATAAATACTCCCTGAGGCCCAAAAAAAACACTCATAAGTTTCCTAGTTTGAGTCCTCATAAAACAACACGTTCCTTTAAGAGCCACTTTATTAGGTACAGCCGTTCAACTGCAAATATTTTAATCGGACAGTCACATGGATTATTGTCTTTACGTATATTATAAGGGGCATATTTCCCACTACCTACTGAACCAGGTAGTCTCTAGACCGGCCCCTGGTGATAACTAGTTCAAAATTTACTTTAGAAACTGGAGCCGTGTGAATGTCTGATGAAAGGAAACACCTTTATTAAACCTATCCACATAAATCTTAACTGCACATCAGGACAGAAATGTGAAGCGGTCCATCTGTGGGTCCCAACCCAGCCTTTGGGCATCAACAACAGCTTACGATAGACTTTGATATGTTGGGAAACACAAATACCAAGAAGGGGAATATATGAGACACGTGTACCTAATAAAGTGGTCGATCAGTGGCAAAAGTACAACTACTAACTTTAGATTCCCATCATGCACCTGTGCGGTGATGTCAGCTCCTCAGTGTTATCAACATGACATTTTCTGCCTCTCTTTATTACAAAATATGCAGCAAAACACATTTTACATAATAAAAAGGTCAACTCGCTTCTTCATCTCAGTCTATTGTGCGTTTGGCAAACTTATTTTTATCATTAGCGGGTTCACAGAGTCACGGCTGGGACACGTTTCCTATTCTTGTAAGGTCTTATCTTTTTCTGATTTTTCTTCTTTTTTTTCCAAGTGAAAAAACAAAACTAGGACACACTGATCAAAAGTTGGAATACGTTAGATCGACCTCCAGAAGCAGCTTCCTCATCCCTGAGCAGCCTTTTTGTTTGCATTAGACTCGGTTAAAAATAAATAATAAACCCAGGTTTAATCTGTTCTGCGGGCTGACGTCTTCATAGCGACAGAGTCAGACTGTGCTTAAGTCTGCGCTGCGCTCAAACCGCTCCAACGCAATAAATCCTGCTCACAATGCACCAATAAAACGGAATACATTTATATGCAAATGGGAAGCTGGCGGTGCCACGATGCCAGCAGGTATTAGGAAATAAGTACATCTTAATGAAATACCTTCTGCTCGCAGGGGCCACCGCGCTCTATGAAAACCGCTTCGCTGTTCAGCAGCACAAAGAGGGTCAATTCTACATTTAATGTTGCTCGCTCACCTTTGACAGATTTGTTTAAAAGGCAGCAGCCGTTGTTGTTCCTGCAGCAGCAGCAGCAGCAGCAGCAGCAGCAGCAGCAGCAGCAGCAGAGTCCATTGAGGAGACTTTAAACTGCACAATCAACGACTGACAAACACCAAACTCTCACTGCAAACTCAACGGATACTGCTGCTGCTGCTGTCTCCGCGCCTCCAGCACTTCAACTTTTCAACATTTTTTATCGGATTTTTTCTTCTAAAAAAAAAAAAAGAAAAAAGGGTCCAGTGTTTAACTTTTAGGAACATTCTGAAGGTTTATTGGCAGAAAGTAAATAATACTTTACCCCGAAAGTGGAACTATGCAGAAAAAGAAGCAGAGAATAACGAGAGGCCACACACGAGGAAACATCGGAGCGGCTGGGTTGGTTTTTTTTTAGATTGCCTCGAAGCATGCAAAACAGATGCTAACTGGCATGGACATGGATCCACGGCTCAAGTTTGCAAACTTTTATGGGCTTTTTAGTGGTCTGTCCATAAAATATGATCATATTTGAATACCTATTATAAACACACTGCCTGGCCAAAGAAAAGACTCAGTATTAACAATACAAAAAAAGGCAAAACTCTTTGTAAACAAGTTGATGATTGAAGACAACGTCCACGTTATCACCAGGTGACTATTAGCTTAAAGCGGAACTTTCCTTCCTTCCTTCCTTCCTTCTTTCCTTCCCCTCTCCTGACTGTACATTTGTTTTCAAAGGAGTTGGTGAACACAGACGTAGAGTCCTATCCATGTTGGTTAACAGCCTTTTTTTTTAATGCTTCTGTGTTTTTCAACTATTTCAATATGCAAAGTTCTGGCCTTATATTCCATTCAATTCAATGCATTTGTATAGCGCCGAATGGCAACACACATTATCTCCAGGCTCTGTACATGGACAACATCATGGAGAGCAGAGAAACCCAATGAGCAAACACTAGAGGCATCAGTGGAGAGAGGAAAAAAACCTCCATTTTAACAGAAGAGTTAATCTTTGACAGAACCAGACTCAAAGATGTGCAGCACCTGCCTGGATAGGTTGGGGTGAAAGGAACAAACGGGACAGAGGAAAGGTGGGAGAGAAAAAAGGATAGAAAACCGCCGACCGCTGCTTTAAAGACTTCTGGAAATGTCTCCTGTTAACAGACAGGACGGAGGTGACATCACCTCCACCGTCACCTCTGGCTGCTCCTCGGACACGGAGCGCCGCGCCGCGAGATAAGCGGCGAACGCTGAAAAGGAAATTATCAATCACTTTCAGACAAAAGGTGCCAAAGCCAACACATTTTTTACTTATCGGGCTAATCATCTTAATCTGGGGCAAGGCTGCGGCTCTACATCAGCGACCATCTGCTGACGAGCCGACGGTGCCTTCGCGGTCTCCTCCGCCCACGTCTCAGCAGACGCACCAGTCATCGATCACAATCTGTTCCTCTGGCTCACTCTGTCATGATTAAGGCCGCCTGCACCATCTCACACACACACACATTAATGACGTGTGAGGGGACATGTAAGTGGACAAAAGACATGACGTCTGCTGCACCTCGAGGTTTGATACGGTCACAGTCGCTGAATTACACCAAACTAATCAATGAATCAAACTCAAAATGCAGACATGAGTTAACAAACAACCTCTTTTTTTTTCCTTTTGAGTTTCAAATTCAAATTTATTTTCTACATTTGACACTAAACTGTACTCGCACACATTTAGTTTACGCTAATTTGTCACCGACAGCTGTTATTCATTCATATTTTTGAATTACCATCGCTGCTGAAGCCAAGTTCTTCTTCATAGTTTGGCTAAAATGTGTGGCTGAGGGCGGAGCCTCAACTACGTCCAAATGCCCAGACACGCCCCCTTGGAAAACATGCTGACTGGGTCACAGAAGAGACTGCAGCGACATCAGTGGTTGGGGTAAGGGTAATGTTGGTTGGGTGTCTTTTTTTGAGCCTGGCTAATGGTGCGTACCATTCAAATAACAATACATGACTGACTTAATGGCAATTAACAGTAAAAACAGCAGAATGTTTTAATACCGACACGAATGGCAGCCATCTTAGAGTCCAAGCTTTAGCTGAAACTTGGAAAATCCGACTTCTGACCTCAGTTGGAACGCATTGCAAATACAAGAGCAATGCAGGGAATTGGACCAAACCAAAAGGTGAAATAGCACGGGGGGGTTTTGTGTTTCTTTCTGCACTTTCCAAGAAGTCAGGCTTCGCCAAGAAGAGGCTCTTTCACTTGGTTAAATAAGGATATATATACTGTACTTGTGTTGGCTTGTAGTTATCGTGTTTATCGTGTTTATTCTCCGGCTTCCTGCAACAGCACAAGTGAAATTACCGTAATAACCACACGTTGGCTTTGACGTGCATCTTTGCAGCTTCCAGAAACCGTTGGCATTTTTCCGATAACGTCGTGTAATTGCAGTGATGCAAAGTCAGCTTCTACAAACAAAAAGTGTTTGAGTGGTGGGTTTTTGTTCCTGATATTTGTGACATAAAAACTGATGTTTTTGTCCTGGTTCTGGGGACACAGACCTGACCCAGATGACCTCAGTTCAAACAGCGATATTTTAGAATCAATCTTGGGTCTCAGCAGCGTTGTGAATCAGCTGCAGCCGTCTCATGGAGAAGCTGGAGAATCTTCTGCTGGAACTTTTAATGGGCACTTGTTGGTGTTTACTCGAGCTGAGTGCTGCTTCTTCTTCTCAGTCCTCACATAAAATGCATCACACTGGGAGCATCGCACAAAAAAAATGCTCTTCCACAGACTCAACAACAACACAACAACACAAAGCATCTCCACTGAGAACCACAGACAGAGTCATGTGGAGCTGAAACTGTGAATCAACGTGAGGTGTGAATGTATTTGACAATGGCCTGAAAGTAACGCACACTTGTTTGTATTTAAACTTTAAGCACTGCAGCTTGTATTGATTGGATTCTGACTAATGTTCTTCATCAATTCATTATGTAACCATTATGTTGTCTCTCGTGTCCGAGCCTCCGTGTTTTATTTGTGCCGCTGCCTTTCGTGGACAGGTCTTCACTGAAAAGACTTTTTCACTGGAATCAATAAATGAAACTAAAAGTCTTTGGTGAGATTTTACACTGAGAACGCAGATTCAATTTCCTATAGAAGGAACATATTTGTGACTCCTGGAACTTTGATTAAAGCAAATGCTGCATATTCCACTGACGAAAGGCTAAGGAAGGCTAACAATGAAAATCAGAGTATACCAGGCGTTCTTAGAGTCTTTATTGGGAGCGTCTCAACTTCCATGGGATATTTACACCGAATTCTGTGTGTTTTTCTTTCGTCTAATGAGCTAACTGTCGTGGGTGGAGCTACACCCTGCTCAGCTGATTGTACCAGACCATTTTACTCTGGCACTCCAAGGGAAGCGTGCCAAAGAATGGAGCCAATGGGGCTGGTTTGTTATTTTGATACGATTCTGAATGGAAACGAGTGATGGGAATCACAGCGTACCTCACTATATGATACACCAATAATATCACGATACAACAATAATCAATATATGGCAAGACAATCTGTTATATCTATAAGATATCTGTTCAACTATCTGTCTCTTAACGTAGCCTCCTCGACTATTATCCTGCAGTAAACTCCATCTTCTTCAGCCAGGAAACTGCCACCAAGTATCGTATTGCATGAGGAAGGATGGCGATGTATCGTACTGTACTGTACTATATATATATATATATATATATAGAGTCCTATAGGAAGATTTCTGCACCTCAAAGCTCCTGCTACAACCTCCTTTTAATCATCAACATCTCTTACTTAGAGTTTGACGCCCGAGGCCACGCAGAGCGAGGAGAGCGCCTCAGGAACGATGTTTACTCTGCAATCATGGCTTCAAGTGAGCGTGAACATACCTGTCCATATGACATGAAGGCAGCATATGTTGCCTTTACAAGTCTAATAAGACGAGCTTCCCCCCCCCGAGCCCAGATGGGCTCTCGTGTGGATGGATGGAGCACGAAGAAGCCGGCGCTCGCCAATTAATTCCGAGCGAGCGCACATGTGGATAACCCGCCCATGTACACATCAAAGCGTAAATAACACAACTTTAACAAGACGTGTGATCTGCACCTTATACGTCCTGTCTTAGTTTTTTTTTGGTGAAATAAGTTTCTGATGCTTGCAAGCACATAAGGATTGTCTTGGAAGTTGTGTTCACTCCCCCGCTGAGCTCAGTGTGGAGCGTTTCTGTGCTCTCACCCTCTCAAACACACGCTGAGAAAGCTGGAGGCGGACACTCAGACACTCAGCACATCAACGCTTTGTCTGCACAGCATCTGTTTCTGTGTTGTGTGACTCGCAGGCCGACATCCTCATATTTTGCCTCTCTTCATTGCCGCTGAACACCGCGTCAGCTCGCTGGAGTAGCCTCCCCTGCTCGGCTCGGCAGCATCCGGACCGCCACGTCACCGCGGCTCTCTCTTGTATTAGCAGCCCGGATTGGTCCTTGTGATGTCACTGTGCAAACGTCTCGTGCATCTGCTTCTTTGCATGTGGCAGGAGGGACGGTAAGCGGGGAGGCTCTGCCGGCAGAGGCGAGGAGAAAGTGAAAGGGGTTGAGCCATGAAATATTCATGAGTGTGTGTATCCGAGACGAAGCCCTTTAGCTGAGCTGGTGAAGCTCTGGTGAGGGAAGCTTTCACAGGTTTGTGGGAAACTCACCGGGACACACACCAGAAGAGCCAGAGGTCTCTGTAAACTGGCTTGTTGCTCTGATTTTCAATGAGTCAGTGCAGACATGTACTGCATTTCATTATTTTCCAGTAGAGGGCAGCAGTAAAGTCAGTGTAAAGCAGAGCAGTAGAGTTTTCACACACGTGACATGACAGGATTTAGTGTAGAGATCACGTTGTTGATTCATTTTGCGTCATAAAAATAAGTTTATATTAAAACAAACGCTTTTATTTTTTTGAAATTGTGTGAAATATCATCATAAATATTATTTTTATATCTTTTTCTCCACTTAACCTGCCCCCTACTGGCCAAACTAGACCCTCAGAGGCCCCAAAGTCATTTTATTTTATTCTATTTAACCTTTATTTGACCAGGTAAAACCCCATTAAGATCTAAAGGTGACCTGGCCAATAATAAATATTAGATTACATTACATACATACGAGTTTGAGACCCCAGCTCAGAACATTACATCACAACTGTGAAGACTGTAAACAGCTTCTGTTTCTAAAATCATGGCTCGATGACACACCGGAGGCAAAATTAGCATAACTCCTCCTTAAAAGATGTCACAAAATAAAAACGTTTACATTCACTCATGACTAACTACACTCGCCAAGACGTCTTTGTCCTGATCATGTGTCTTTACCTCGATGCTCTGCTCTGACACAACTTTAAAATTCCTAAATATGAGGAAATGAAGTTAAGAAGAACAGAAAGGAGAGCAGACTGCTGTGAGGCTGCAACGCCACAAGAGATGTGAATGGATTTTAAGGAAAAATCCTTCCTCCATTTCTCCTGTGGTGATGGTCAACCAGCCTGTTGTCCAACAGAAGTACAAATACCTCAGTACTGATTTGTCAAGCTGTAGTTTTAATGTCAAAACCACTTTTCTGAGAATGTTTTACTTTACTGTTCTGACTTCCTCTTATCTGCTGGCACACATCGCTTTCTTGTAAGCAAAAGAGTGTCCAGCAAAATCGCTGGAACATATGGTAGAGAGGATATTCACCACTGATATCTGCACTGTCATTCTTACTACAGTTTCAGATATCTAAAAGCTGTGGATATCCACATCTGAATTGTAGATATCTCTAATTCCAGTTTCAGATATCTACAACGTCATTATGACCAGTCATAAATCAAGTTCAAGATATATTTAATTATCCTCAATTGAAGATATCTACATTGTCCTTTTTAGTTATCTTGAATTAAGTTTCACTGAGTGGGAATGACGTTGTAGATACGACCTGAGACGTTAATTTCCAGTTAAATGTATTACACGCCCTTAAAGCCTGGTGTAAACTTGTTGCTCAACAAAACTTTAACAAGTCGCAACGTTTCCAATTTGAGCACAGGCCAAAGGTTTTCATCCGTCTCCATGGTAACCAATCACACACTTGTTAGATAATGGATGGATGTGATAAAGTTTTTAATCTAATTGTGAAGGAAAATTATTCTGGCAATGGGAGCTCATGAAAGAGAGCCGTTTGAAACTATCAAACTTCAATCACACTGCGCAAAAATAAAATATGAAGGAAAAATCTACACATGCATGACATAAGGATAAGGCTTTATTTATGTCTTTTCTTGTGAAAGTCTGTCCCAGAGGTTCCAAGCGAGCTGAGCCAATGATTGGTCAGAGAGTATCGCCAACGGAAGAGTCATGAGTGTGACGTCCGACTCAATCAAATCAAAGCGAACAATGTCCAACTGTAGATCGGTTAAAAAGACTTAAAAACCCTGAAAACTTTAACATTAATCTCCAACATTTAGCAAAGGAAATGTCAATATTTGGTATTTCAGTCCAGTGACTGTGCTCCCGAAGTACTGAACAAATCCTTTGAATCAACTTTCTAATGATTCTAATGATTCAGTTACAGCCAAAACAACTGCTTTGACCATCACGAGTTTGTGTCGCCTATAAAATCACGTCATGGCAGTTTCACACAGCCGCGCTATGATGACCCCGCCCACTATGGTAACGGAAACGTGTCTAATAACAAACCAAGTAACTGTACAATGGAAAAGCTGAAAAAATAAACTCAATAAGCTCCTTCCTTATTTAAACTAGTCACATTGTTACTTACTATTAGCAGGTGCTGCTGCCTGTTTGAGAACTGCACTTCCTCACTGTATTTTTCCTATCACGTAATCTTTGATGCCACAATACATCAAAACATGCCGAGCGTATTTTTAAAGCTTGCAGTTAAATGAATGATTAAATGGAATGAACGCAGATTGACAGGTTGATGGATTCACTCTGAGAGGAGAGGGAGGGAGGGAGGGAGGGAGGAGCTGTGCCGTTTCTGAGAGTTCAAGTCTACAGATGCTCTTGATGACAGATGGTAGTTATCAAACAGACTGTGGTGCATGTGCCCTCTCCACTGGGGGCCAAGGTGAAAGTAAAAACACCTTTGAAAATAATAAAATATGATGGAAAACATGAGTCATCTATTTCATGTCGTATGCTCCATTACACTTCCACAGCTTTCACATTCAGATTCGTCTGATTTGTGTGTGGAAACAAGTAACGTGAGATTTCTCATCACGAGGCAGGTTGTTCAAATAGAATATTAGGTTAAGGAATTAACCCCAGCTCTCTGAAACATGAGCGAGGCAGTCAGATAACTAAACCAACGTTGAAAGAAAATATTGGACCTAGCGTCGTCCTTTCTGAAAGTTCTACAGACTCTCCGAGGCGTCTGGGCGGGCAGATACGTTAGCAGTGTTTTAGCGACTAAAGTTACACACATGGTGTCCATGAAGTGAAGAATTCAGTCTTAAATGTTTCCTGGAACTAATTTATGGCTCAAGTAAAAGAGGAGGCACTCGGGTAGACTAACATATCATCTGCATAAAACATAGAAAAATAAAATGGGAGCTAAAACTGAACCTTGAGAGACATCTGTCAACAAAACACGTTTATATTGATATGCGTGTCTGTAAAACTGCAAATAACTAAATATGTTCCTCACAAAAATACTTGCAAGTGCAAATGCAAATTAGTTCAATGACATGTGTTTTGTTAGCTATAGTGTTAGCTATGATCACTAGCGGTGTCACTTAAATTTCCCCAAAATTCAAGTTCAAACAAATATCATGCCACAACCTATTTCTTAAAATATATTCAGATATTCCTAACCCTAACCTGTGTGTACAAAAACTAACATGACAACATTTATTATTATTACTTTTGGTTGAGGGGCCACACGGTGGTGTAGTGGTTAGCACTCTCGCCTTGCAGCGAGAAGACCCGGGTTCGAGCCCCGGTTGGAACAAGGGCCTTTCTGCATGGAGTTTGCATGTTCTCCCCGTGTGTGCGTGGGTTCTCTCCGGGTACTCCGGCTTCCTCCCACAGTCCAAAAACATGCAATGTGGGGATAGGTAAATTGGACACTCCAAATTGACCATAGGAGTGAGTGTGAGAGTGAATGGTTGTTTGTCTCTATCTGTGTGTGGCCCTGCGATGGACTGGCGAACTGTCCAGGGTGTACCCCGCCTATCGCCCGATGTAGCTGAGATTGGCACAGCACCCCCCGCGACCCTCTGGTTGAGGATAAAGCGGTAGATGATGACTGACTGACTTTTGGTTGAGAACACTTGTTGCTTCCTCTGTCGCCTCACTCCGGTGAGGCTAATACTGTAGCTAAGCTAACACACATGATACATAACCAGAAATTATTCCACACGCCACTGTGCTGGTGTCAGTAATGTTAGCTTAGCTACCAGCTAAGGGTTCATAAGAAATAAAAAACCTCTTAGCTTAGCTAACAGCTAAGGGTTGTTGGCTTAGCTAACAGCTAAACTAACATACAAGTCAGTATATGTATTCATTTCTTTGCGATCTATGACTTCAAACCAAAAGTTCTTCCACAGGCCACTTTTTAGTCATGAATGTTATCTTAGCTAAGGATTAATAAGAAATAAAAACCTGTTAGCTTAGCTTAGCTTAACTAACATACAAGTCAGTAAATGTGTTCATCACTTTATCATCTATGTCATAGGACCAGAGATTCGTCCACATGCCACTTTTCAGATGTGCTGGCGTCAGGAATTTAATAAGAAATAAAAATTATAAAATAAAATAAAAATGTGTTCTTTACTTTACAAACTATGACATTGAAACACAAATTCTTCCACATGCTTATTTTCTGATACATTGGCATCCCAATTTTTTGCTCAGCTAACAGCTAAGCTAATGCACGAGTCAGCATATTTGTTCTGTGGTGCAGAACCCAAAATAAGGTTTAACTTGAGACCTCCATTTACACCGCAAATCAACATAACATCGTCTTATTTTCCGGCGAACCAAGAGGGCATTAAAAATGGATCCAAGGCCAAGCTTTTCTCACAGCGCCCTCCAGTAGACCACACAGTAATTGCAACAGGACAAAAAAATCTCAGACTCTTCACTTGAATTTCAAACTAGCTTGAATCCTCTTAATGGATTACGTGCGATCAGTCAGCATACAAAAAAAAAGAGCGAGGGAGTAAACCTCGCGAGTCATGACTTAGCTTATTTGCCTCGCATCACATCCACAACATCAGACGAGGCTCATGACCGAGAAAGAGATTTTCCTCTAAAAACAGCATCGACTCTGACAATTACCATACGGGACCTTTAAAAAGCTTTGATCTAATGAAGTCCAGGAGGTTCATCCTTTCACTTGAGTTTCATTTTCAGAGTCACACACAGAGGAAGCCTGGAGCCAATTAAATTAGTCCAGTGGTCATCAGTGGAAAAAGAGCCGCAGTCGCAGGACTTGACCTTGGGAGCAACAGAGTCCAGTTGCATCCATCTGGGTCTACAGAGGCGTTCTCCTGCTGCTGCTTCTGCTGCTGCTGCTGCTGCTATTACTGCTGCTTCTCCTGTCCCAGATAACATGCAAAGCAACATATTACACAGGACATGAAATTTGGACCACTTCTGACCCCTACTGGCAGTGAGAGGAAGCTGCAACCCTTCCCTCAGCCTCCTTTAGCAACAGTACCAGGGCCCACACTTTGAAATGTGAAAATCCTCTGAGGCCAACCCTGAATCACGACTCCGATCAACACAAGACACAGATCAATAATTCCTGAAATGTGAGGCTGGATGTTACAATGTTGTGATATACTGTATATATTACCTGTTACACCAGGTCAGATTAAAGAAAACACATCATTTGAACGCCATGTCTTTTGTTACATTCCTTAAAATCTATTGTACATATTTGACATAAATAAACTGTGATGTATCAAAATCGAATCAGGTGACGGTGCATTTAAAAAAAAAACAAATTTTAACTTGAGATTGATTGCAAATGTTTCCATTTCTAAAAGTAAACTCTTCTTTCAGGTATTTTTCAGTCCGTCTTTTGTGTTTGACAATATTTAAGACGTGCCAAATGTAAGTATTTATTATTTAGTATTATTTAAGTCCTAAAGTAAGCGTGATATGTGAGAGATTAAGGAAACATTTTAAATTGAAACACTCACTTTACTGATAACAATTGTTTTTTGTCTGCTTCTCCACCCAATACAGAGCTAGAGTAGCTCTCCAACCACACACAGGCAAAAATACATCAAAATGTCATTTTAAAATGAAATACCTAAATACCCAAACTAACACACGTATCAAGATAGGAGCAAATAACTATGATACAATCAATAAGTTCTGGTTTTAAATGTGCAAGAAACCCTTTTGAGGTAGGAAGTGACCTGGTCACGGTAGCTCTTGCCTTAGGACTGAGATCCTGGTCAGGATCATAGTGTTCCTCGCAATACTCTTTGCGTTCCCTCAAAATACTTTTTGTGTTCCTTTGCAATATCTCGCAATACTTTCGCGTTCCTTCAAAATAGTTCCCAACCCCACCCCCTGACTCCGCCTCCCCGTGCCTCAGACAGCTCCCTGCAAGGCAACACAAAAGTTTGGTCTAAAATATTTCCCGCTAAGTGATTTAAGTGCTCGTCGCTGTGGTACATCTATTACATAAACCACATTTAATGTCTGTAATTTTACTGTAAAGCACAGTGAGTGTGTGTATCAAAGACCAAGAGCAGGTGTTTTGGACTCTGGAGAAGGTGGAGTTCTTCCTCTAAGACCAGGCACACAGAACAGAACAGAACAGCAGCGCGACATGTCACAGCTAAATGGCGTGTGCAGAAAAAAAAACCCGACAGGAAATAAGCACTTTGTGTGCGAGCTGAACATTTCCATCACACGAGGACAAACGGGCTCTTTTCAAAGTCACTGAAAGAAACCGGAGAAGTTGGAGGAATAAATGATTTTCGAGACGGCTCTTGACTTTCAGAACTAGGCCACTCCTGATCGGGGAAAATTGCACAAAAAGGACGAGCGCGCGCGCGGCCTCTTTAATTCACCGCCTGCTGTAATGAGCTTATGAATTATGAGTTTTCCAGGGGAAATAATGGATTTGTATGCTGAAGGAGCGGCGGGAATGACAGCCACCATAAATGAAAAAAACCACGGGTGCAGTCACAGTCAGCCGTTATGGAAATGTCAGGTCATTTCTTTTGCCTCTTGATGTAAAGGGTTCTTAGCTGCATTATGTTCAGTGTAATCCATTCAGCATGTGTGGACATTACAGTTAATTATAATCATAACAAAAAATAATCAGGGAGCGGCTGAATTCTACACTTAACCGTCACACAGTGAGCTCGGTGTCGGGAAACGTCCGAGAGAAGCGCGTATGAGACGGTTTCATGTCAGGGAGCCGTTCAATAACTCACCAGTGATGGATTATTATTGGAGTCATGAGTATATTATGAGTCATTTTCAGTCAAATTCAAGGTTTCATTTTCTTTATATTTGGACCTGCACACATGAGGACCCTCATAACCTTAACCATCACAACTAAGGTCGTTTTTACACCAAATCCTCCTCTAGACTCGGTGAGATTGGGGGACTTGGTTCATTTGGGGGTTTCAACATTCAGCTGGTATGAGTTTGCTTTCACACTCTAGTGAAACGAACCGAACCTTTAGAATAATGTGTTCCCCTCCTCAGAGTTCACTTCTTTGGTCACAAATGGCTTAAAATGACTGTATCGGACCAATATTGGTATCTGTAGATACTCAAGTTTTTGACATCAGTGGTAAAAAAAAAAAATTGGTAACCTCCCATCCCTGGTACCTAATCCTCAAAAATGTCCTCACAAGATCAAAATGTCCTCACAAAGATAGGTTTGTTTGACCATTGGTCCACACGAGACATTTAACCATCACAATGACTTTGAAGCTGTCAAATTACAATAAAAAGGGACATGGTTTTGGTCTCCATGGGGACTACTGGTCTTGACAAGGTCGCTGTTTATGACATAAAAGGTCCTAAAGAGGTAACAAATACATGAATATACACACACAAACATGGCAGATGCTGGTCTTTGGTTCACACTGTAACAGCGTTTGGACGACCGTCAACACATCATCATCATAACTCCATATAATTGAACTGTAGCCAAAGGGTGAGACGTTTGTGATGTCATAACTTTACCTAAAATGTGAATATTATCATCATGACCTCATTAAAATTAACTCTCCTCCATATGTTTTAATCAGCCTATAATAAAGTCAGAGCCCCTCAGGTCTACACTGATGATTGGCGACATAAACACAAGCTGCTATGATATATGACGTAAAGGCAGAACCGTGTGTGTGTGTGTGTGTGTGTGTGAGACCCACGATATAATTTACTGATCCATGTGTTTGTTTTTAGGAGCGTCAATGTTTATGTGATAAAAACGGCTGTTGCAGTTAAGGGTAAATTAAAGTGGCTGAACAGCGAGCGTGGTATAATAATATACTGCGTGTTTGACGTCAACCACATGTCGTCTACATGTCAACGGAGATTAGTTATTTCAATTTTATACATATAATTAAGTGGTTTTATCTTAAATGTGAGGCTACGGCTAGCTTTCTTTGGCTAGGTAGTTAGCGATGGATGGATGGAAGATTGTGTCTATCTATATCTAGCTAACTATATCTAGCTAATAGCTACCAAGATAGGTCGAGCTAACTACTTAGTTAGCTAACTAAATAGCTAGATAGCTATCAAGCTTGACAGACAGAGACTCTGTCGTCTGACAGGAGGAGAAAGACGTGGTTCGGTGGGATTTTAGAGACAAAAGGACAATTGTGTCCCCTCACATGACATGCTGGGCTATTTTCATAACTTCATGTGAGTTGGTGCAATAACAAAAACACAACGAGTGATAATAAAACGTCACATATGCAATTCCCTGCTTCGTTTGTGTCACCGTTTCGCCCAGATTTGTTTTCCAAAAGCAAAAAAGAGGAAAGAATATCAGTTTTCAGGGAGCTGCAGAGTTGATATGAAGAGGACAATGTCACAAAACTGATAAAGACTGTTTCACTTTTAAAAACACACAGACAGTTAAAAAATAGTGGAAAAACGCACAATCCTGGAATCATCTTTGTATCTGCACATTAGTTTAAAAATGAAATTCCTGTATTATTTTTATAGTTAAGAGTTTTATGAAAATGTTTCTGACTTTTTTCTGGATTAAATCAACCATTACCATGTCTAATCTGAAATGAATGATTCTCATTATTGAAAATAATCCCAAAAATATTTAGGGGTTTGCTTTTACGAGATTGTTATTGTTCAAGTCTGTTTTTACGAGAGATTTTCTTTCAGGGTCTGTTTTTACGAGATCTTTGGCAAACTATTGAGACCTGAATCAATAAGTGATTCTTTTTTTTTTAATTATCCATTTAATTCACCCAAAATAAAAACTGATTGATTCAAATATCAATACGACAGCTCTGAGCAAAAGAAGACGTATGGATTTTCAGTGTGCAGATATTCCCATTTCTATATTCCTTGGATAAAGAGCAACGATGAAGACGAGCAGCTGCAGTCATGCGATTATTTTCCACAGTCGTGACGCGTTGTGTTGAAACAAACACATTGATGACAGCGACTAATGCCAGTGAATATTCACTCCACTTTTGTTTCAAAATATAAATAAAACCATTAAACCCAAATATCAGCATCGGCCACATTTCCACTTCCGCTCTTGGAGCAGCTTCCACATTAGAGTCACAGCACGAGGAATGAAAGAGTCTCACAGTGAAATATCAGTCACAGAGTCTGGCGGCCTGTGATAATGACTCTCTCAGCTCTGACCCACACTCTGACTGCATGTAATCACAGCGTCAAAGAGTAAACACACGCAGACAAACTGGGTCTCCTCCAATCAACATGACAATCATTGAAGAAATAAAACAACAAGACTGAGCGACTAATGCATCATACTGTTTCCTGCACAAGGAAAAATCATTTAAAGAAACTCTGCTTTTATAAAATCATTTGAACTCAAATGCCACTAAGGTGGTGGTCTCCTTATAGCAAGTATCACCTATATGGACAAATATGGTCAATATCATGGGTTTATGTCACACTTATCTAGCTCAGGAATTACAGAAGTGTATAATATTCACCTAAAATCATTTTTAAAAAGGCTGTTTTTACGAGATATTTTTTGTGTCTGTTTTTTCTGGTCTATTTTTACAAGATAGACCTAGTGGTGCCAGTGTTCAAATGCACAACCTTCCAGTAGAAAGACAACCAACAATACCAGTGAACCACAGTGACCCCCAGAATGATTTCAACATAATGGCACAGTTTACTGACAAAAAGTAGATTCACTGTTTCTATTTCAAGAAATATTCACTCTTACAAGAGAGATATTTTAGATCAAATCACACTCGGGCTGCAACTAACAATTATTTTCCTCATCGATTAATCTGTCGATTATTTTCTCAATAAATTGAATACTTGTTTGGTCCATAAAATGTTGGAAAATGTTGATCACGGTTTACCAAACCTTGACATGATGATGTTGTCAAATGAAATGCAAAAAAAAAAAAAACAGAACAAAAATCTGAGAAACTTTCAAACTGATGAATCCATGATCAAAATAGTAGCAGTATAAGTCACGAGAGTAGCACTGAGACAGCAAATCTTCATCAAAGCCAAGCAAACATGTTTGTTTCATCAAACTTTCACAGAAAACAGGCAGAGACGCAGCGAGAGAAGACAATATTTACCAAAAAAAAGACTTTAGACTGAAGGTTAGGACCAAAAAAAGACAGAAACTATAAAAATAAACGCACTTACATGAGTCTGATGAGACGGCGAAGCAGCAGGAAACAAACAGAAACACTGAGAGATGATGAGACACAGGTGTGAGTGATGAGTGCAATCACCAGGACAGGAAGTGAGAGTGAAAAGAAAAGACAGGGAAGAGGAACTACAAAATAAAAGAGGAAGTGAAAAAAACAAATATCAAAATAAAATTAAATTAAATATGGATCTAAAAATAATAGTCAGAAAAAAATCCACAATATGTCTGAACATCAACTCTACATGTGTGCTATCGATATCGATATTATATACATATACACATATACATTTTATACTTATTAACGTATTTTATCAGATGGAGGGGGAAATTAATATATTTCCAAGATCCTGCCTCAGCATCAGCCAAAAACCCATATTGGTTGACCTTATGACCTTTCACCTTATATTGTAAACCAGAGTTATATGTAAACAATACCCTATATATTATTCTTATCATGCTACGTTGTTTGATATTTAATGTATATTTACCATATTTAACAATAACATCAAGGATATTATAATAACGTCGATTCCACAGCAGTGTTACATCACTTCATGTGCTGCAGATACTATGGAATCTTATCTTATCTCATAAAAGTGGAGACTTCAGCATCAGCATGCTGCTACTAGAAGATAATTAGTGTCCTTCAGAAAGACACTCCTACAGCTGCTGCTGCAATGAGTTACTATTCTGTCTGTGGAGGTGAAGACAACACCTGGATGAACATCAGCAGAAGGTCCAGGCTGAAGACCCAAGGAAGTAAGGAAGGAAGGAAGGAAGGAAGGAGGTGGACGCTGACCGTTAAGTCATGGTGAAGTGTGCAGTTCTCTTCTTCTTCCTCCTCCTCAGCTCCGTGGTTCTCCACGCTGCTGTCCCGAGGAGGAGACAGTCGTGTCCGCAGCTCTGTGACGTCTCCAGGTGTCCGCTCCCGCCCCACGCCTGTTACTATGGATACGCCAAAGACGCATGCGGCTGCTGCGCGGTGTGCGCGGCCGGTGAAGGTGACGTGTGCGGGAAGCGCGGCGGCGGCGGCGGCGGCCTGTCTTGCGGTGACGGGCTGCGGTGTGACTCGATGCCGGTGACGGGGGCAGACGGTGGACTCCACCGCGGCTCCAGGTGCGTGTGCATCTCCTCCGGGCCGATGTGCGGCAGTGACGGCAGGACGTACCCGAGTATGTGCCGCCTGAGAGCGGAGAACAGGAGAGCCGAGCTCGGTGAGAGCGAACCGGTCATTCTCATCAGGAGAGGTCGCTGTGAGTCTGGTAAGTTACTTACTCCAATTAACTACGCTATTTTCTTACTAACGTACTAACTTATTTACTTACCAATGTACTATCTTGCTTACTGATCTACTAAAACTTACTAATTTACAGACTAACATACCTACTAAGTTACTAGCTTACTTGCTGGCTAACTTCCTTACCTACATGCAGATTTACTTACGATTTAATGACTTACAAACTTACTAACTAAATTACTAACTGACTGACTTACTTACTTACTAACCAACAAACTCACTCACTTACTACTTTACAGACTTACTTACCTACTATCTTCATTATTTACTTACAAACTAACTAGCTTACTTGGTGGTTAACTTATGAACTTCATAATGGATTTACCTCCTAACTAATTCACTCACTTACTAATGTATGAACTTACTTACCTACTAACTTATTTATTTACTAACTAACTAGTTTACTTGCTGGGTAACTGACTTACCCATGTGTAGCTTTCCTTAAATGTCTACTTAACTAACAAACTAACTTACTTACTAATCAACCAATTAACTTACTTACTAGTTGACATACTTACCTACCTTTCTTCCTTATTTACTTAGTAACTAACTAGCTTGCTTGCTGGCTAACTTACTTACCTATGTGTAGCTTTCCTTAAATGTTTACTTAACTAACAAACTAACTTACTTACTAAGCAAACAATTAACTTACTTACTAGTTGACATACTTACCTACCTTTCTTCCTTATTTACTTAGTAACTAACTAGCTTGCTTGCTTGCTGGCTAACTTACTTACCTATGTGCAGCTTTCCTTAAATGTTTACTTAACAAATGTTCTAACTTACTTACAAACGTACTTACTGACGTAACAAACTTACTTACCCACATACTTAGTGACTTACTTACTTTGTTCACTCATTTACTCATTAAATAACTGACCTAGTTACTCACATACTTATTTACAAACTAACTAACTAGCTTACTTGCTGGCTTACTTACTCACTAATTCACTTACGAAGTTACCTACGTGCAAGTGTCCTTACATATTTACTTAACTAACGTACTCACTTACTTACAAATTTACTTTCTAACACACTTAATAGCTTAATAACTTACTGACTTTCTTAATCATGTCACTGCTGCAAACTCGTGTCACTCTCAGTCGTCACAAAACCCACCAACAAACGTCCTCAAACAAACATCACATGACAGCTTCAGGCATTCTCAGATGAGAAAACAGACACCCGTGTGGTACCAGGCCCGTTCAGGAGCACGGCTAAACACCTAAACCTGCTTTCTTCACGGCAAGGATCAACATGAAACTGTGTATCGTCGGCTAAGTGTGTGATCTGCATGCCATGCTTTGAGCACATTTGTGCTTTTTGGAGATCCCGCCGCAGATTAGGTGACTCGTCAAGTAGATTTCATCTAATGGATGATCCACAATCATACGAGTTGGCACCACCTCAGTGGAAAGGAACACATTGTGAAGGTCACAGGTTATTGGGGAACATGTTGTTGATTTGATAGTAGAGCTGCCTGACAGGCGAAAAATAAAAAAAATAAAATAGAATACCAGGTGCTCTGCCAAAGAAGCTCTTGGCAACAGATGCACTGTTATTTGATTTAAAGCTGTTTCTTTCTGTAGAGACAAGTCTGTTTGTGAAACTTAGTAAACACTACATCAAAGAAAACTAAGAGCCTGACTCGTGAGGAGCACCGAAGAACCTGTCTGTGAAGGTTCTCATTCGTCCAGGTCCTGCAATGAAACATAACTATGAGTCAAATGCAGGAATTACCACCCATAGGTACGTTTTTAAAACAGTCACCCCTAGTGGTAGTAGAAATAACAGCAATCTGGGACCTTGAGTGTGAGGACGTCAAGTAGCTTCGATGAGGTTTCCACCGGCAGTTCGCTCAGTAGTTAAGGCATTGTTCTCTGGCATGATCGACACAGGTTTGACTCCCACGTTCGTGATACCACGTGACACGCTAATTTAGTTTTTTAAAGGAGCGGTAGATAATCTAGGCCCTAATATTGGTTAATTATCAGAGATGAAAAAGCTAAAGTTGCACCAATAATGTGTAAACGTCCTCGGGCAGGTTGCATTTGGCAGAATCTTGGAGGAATTCAAAGCTGCGTGTTAGATCAGAAACGTTTCTTTGTCCTGACGTATAATCTAAACTATGCTGCTGTTGTTATGGCGAGTATTATCTCACACAATGGCTCATATTAGCTAAAAGCAATATACTGTTTTTCAAACCCTAAAAATTGTAGGTTGTGGTTGAAGTTACACGGACGTCCTCATATTTAAACCCCTCAAAGATCAACATATACAGCTTTTTCTGCCCGAAGGTGTTAGCTAACGTTAGCTAGTGTTAACGTTATGCCAGCATTAGCTATTGAAGGGTCAGTGCTTGTTAACATAATACAGCTTTGTCTGGTCGCAGGTGATGGACGATGACACTTGTGAAGCGAACCCGCCGCTGTTGTTATGTGTTGTTAGCTAATGCTAGCCAGCGTTTTGCTAGTATTAGCTAGCAAAGGGCCACTTGCATGTGAAAGTAATACGTTCATACTTAGGACACGTTGGCTTCACTGTGGAATGAAAAAGGCTCAGTCCTGTCATCAAAGAGAGACACGTTAACAAAAGCAGAGCAAAAGAGGTAAAAACATGCAGGCAGAAACATGTCAATAATCATCATCTGATAAGTGTCCAATACCCGCCCACCCCCACCCCCGAGGGCCTTGAGATTACAACATTACAGCAAAATATAACTACTATATGTGTATATTATTGTACTATATCAACCTCCTGTCTATTTGTTTTACACACCTTAAAGGTTTAAAGGTTCAGTGTGTAACATTTAGGAGTGTTAGTGGTAGATTAAATATACTTCCCATGTGTTTTGTTCTGTATAATAATATATGGTTTTCATCACCTTCGAATAAGACTTTTATATGCACTCAGCTGTTAGTAGGTGAACTACAGAGTTGGCAGTGGATTCATATTAGCTAAAAGGTAAATACTGTTTTTGTTTGACATTCCTGACCGCATCTTTAACTGCAAAGTACATACAATATTTGCTCGGTTAATCTGCAGGTGTCACGAGATAAATGAGAAAGCACGGTTGTTACCTCTGCCAAATATTTCATTCATTTTTCTTTATGCCCATATTTGTTTGTCTTTTCTGTAGAGGATTGATTTGGATGAAATAAAGAAACATCTGACTGCCTTCTCTTGTCTTATCAGATTATGTAGTGATCCATCATTGTCAAGAGTAATAAAAAGACATTAGCATCCTTAGATTTACACTCTCCTGGCTTCTGTAAATCATGTATAAGACGTCTAAGTCTTTGATTTAATGTCTTGTACCTTTTAAGATATACAACACCCAGATAGTATGCGCTACAAGTTCAACTTCATAGCAGATGTGGTTGATAAGATCGTCCCCGCTGTGGTGCATCTGGAGCTTTTCCAGAGGTAATAAGAAATAGCATTTTACATTTAACGTGTCACCTTTCTGCACTCACGGTCACCTGTTGCCTCTTCTCATGTCAGTCTGCCATTTTCCACTGAGGAGGTCTCAGTGTCGAGCGCCTCGGGGTTCATCGTGTCGCAGGACGGCTGGATCGTCACCAACGCACACGTGCTCGCTAACAAGCAGAGGGTGAAAGTGGAGCTGAAAAGTGGCGTGCAGTACGACGCCTCAGTCCAAGACATGGACCAGAAGATTGACATCGCACTTATCAAAATCGAACCAGATGTAAGTTTGGTCCTTCTTACATCACCACTAGGGGGCAGGCTCTTCTGTTTTAATCACTGGATTGTGACATTTGCTCATTTTCCCAGAATCGTCTTCCCTCCATTGGACTAACAAAATCTCTGGAATTATTGGAATACGTGAATTGTAATTTCTCAAAAGTAACGTCAACAGCATCTGGTGCAAGTAGCTACACTTTTAATCATAACTAATGTTAGCCAAGTTAGCTGTGAGCCTGCACTGAGGACGCTAATACTGTTAGCAGGATCAGAAATGTTAGCATTGCTAAAACTAAACTTCGCTAAAGCAGTCAAATATGCTGCTCTGTCTCATGTTTATGGGGGTGGCTAGTGTTAGCGTGTTTACTCACAGCTACCTTTTTACTTATGATACATGCCCACTTTGTTTTTGCTAATTTCAGTTAAATTAGCCCAAACTCAAGCGCTGGACCACCGTGATAAACAATTATCTTCTGGTATCGTCACATAACTCGCAACTATCTTTTTACTGATGTTGCTTTTGGCTAAATTAGCCCAAACTCTGAAGCAGGGCTGCAACTAATGATTATTTTCATAATCGATTAATCTGTGGATTAGCTTCTCAATTAATCAAGTACTTTTTTGGTCTGTAAAACACCAGAAAAAGTTGATAAATGTTGATCAGTGTTAACCAAACATGGAAAAGATGATGTTCCCGAATGTCTTGTTTGGTCCACAAACCAAAATGATTCAGTTTTAATGATTTCTTTGTTATATGGAGCAAATAAACCAGAAAATATTCACATTTAAGAAGCTGAAACAATAATCCATCATAATTAGGGGATGTTAGGAAGTGGAAAATGTGAGCAGACTACGCTGGCATTCTCCGATATCAGGCGTTCTAAAACGAGGTTTACAATGAACTTAATTGTTAATCATGATATCGTGTGTCAAGATAAGTTTTGACCAGTGAGGCATCTGTATCAATTTAATATTGGTTCTTGATACCCATCCCTAGTGTTTTCCTTTAGCCTGGCTTAGAAAGAAGAATAATAATCCTACACGCTAAGTGTGCCGCATATTTAACGTCATCAAGGGCATGTGTTCACCAAAATTAGACTCCGTTTCTTTACAAGGCCAGTTTGTCATCTTAGTTCCTCTGGGTGGTTTTTGGTCATGTTTTGTAAAAATCAAAGCGTAATTTCCTTTATTTATTTTCTTTGCAAGTGCTGTTTTAAATAAAACATGCACATGCATGCTCTTTCAAAAACCCAGCTGCTTTGCTCCCAACTGTTTCACTGAGACGCCATAAAAATTGTCAGCACTGATCTTGAATGGAAGAATTATGTCGAGGTGGCAAGGTTCAAGAGGAAAACTCCATATTCGACTGCTGTAAATGTGAAGACATCGATCTATAAGACGAGCAGTGACAGCTGTATGATGCTATATCTCACTGTATATTCTAAAACGGCCCCAGAGGCGAACTTAAAGCTCCATGTCCCCAGAGAATTGGCTTCATGTTCAGCTGAGAATAAAAATCCGCCCTTAGAGATAAATGGTTTCCGTCAGTAAATAGCAGAGACAGGCAGAAACAAGCTTCACAAAAATGTAGATGTTAAAGAGAATAAAGTGTTCATAAGTTACAGTTAATGAAAGGAAAACTTTACGTTAAAAAAGGTTGTGAGCATTTATGTGTAGAATGAGTTATGACCTGCAGGTACAGGCCTCAGCTGCATCATGAATGAGACGACAACCAGAGGTCTTTTAACGCAGCAGCTCCAGTGTTCCAGCAATCTTAGTTTCAATCAGAGAAGATCATAGTTATGGCATCGTTATGTGATTACAGCTCAGCAGGCTTCATATTGATGAGGAATGCGTGTGCACAAGTAACGGAGTTCACAAAACAGAGAGACAGATGCACAGAATTTTAAAAAAAGACAATGGAGTCAGTGCTTGGCACTTCTTTTGTTAATCACTTTGAGAGTTGAGTGATTCCCGGCTTCTTGAATGTGAATATTTTCTGTTTTCTTTGCTTTTTCTTCGATGACACTTAAACCAAATAGTTTGCATGATCCGCAGTAATTCTCACATAAACGCATTCCCACTGGTATTAAAAAAAAAAAGGTTTAATCCTGGGTTGAAATTGTTTTTTCACATGTGGGAATGCGTTTAATCGGTGTACACTCCCCGGGTAAATGACTCTGCACTGCATGAAGGCTTTTGATCGTCTTCGGCATCAGTAAAAACACAAGACCTGAGTGAACAGGCTGATCCTCTCTTCTCCATCTGCTCCATTTCTGGCCTTACACAAGATGCAGTGTCTTTTTCTCACACGACTCGGCTCGACTCTACTCGGTTTGGTATCAGTCGTTTCCTACGCAACACAAACGAGTGACTTGTTTTCGGTGTAACTGAATCATTAGAATCAGTTCATTAAAAAGATTTGTTCACAGAGTCGTTCAGTACTTCCTGCATGACACTGAACTGAAATGAGTGGAAATAATGGAAAAGCCAACCCCACAAAAACCTGTACTGTCCCTTTAAAAGTCTGTTCTGTGAGGACAGTAAACACAGGTCTTAACAGGGTCAGTCGCGCGCGGCCTCATCGATCTTTTAATCTATACAAACACTCAGTCGATCTATAACTAGCTGTTAACGTGACGACCTCACAGTTACCAGGTGCTATCTCACGATCCTAAAGTCAGGAAATGAAACACGAGTAATAATCAGCATCCACTCGTATGTCGTTGTGTTTTGTCGCAGACGCCTCTGCCTGTGCTGCGTCTCGGTCAGTCCTCTGACCTGCGGCCCGGGGAGTTCGTGGTGGCGGCGGGGAGTCCGTTCTCTCTGCAGAGCACCGTCAGCACCGGCATCGTCAGCACCGCGCGGCGCACCGGCCTGGAGCTGGGCCTGCACAACTCTGACATGAACTACATCCAAACTGATGCCATGATTAACGTCAGTCAAACTGTACTTTATCGGCTCTGTCTTTAATCTTTTTCTGACTACTGTTTTTGTTGCTGTGTTGATTCACAGTATGGAAACTCCGGTGGACCACTCGTCAACCTGGTAAGACACTTTATACTTCTGCATGGTGTTTGAAGGACGTTAACGTTAAATTCCCATAAGATTTTGGAGAGAATCTTCCCACTGATGACTAGGGTTGGGTACCAAAACGTGGTGCCAATAGGGCGTCAACTTGCTCGCCGCTTCCCGGGCCCGCAGACATGTCGGATAAAACCCAACCGATACCCAACCCTACTGATGACGATACAGAATATCAAGAGATTTGATTTTGTTGGCATCTTAAATTAAACATGGGAAGTCAGATAATATCTCAGGAAGATGGTTACGACTATAAGCAGTTTAAGTTCTATACAGATCCAGAAAGCTCTTCTGGATCCAGTGGATCGTGTAACAAAGTGTTTAAGACTTGGTGACCTTGCTATTTTTAATGTTTTATTTATGACCGTGAGGAGAATAAGGTCATGAGTTTTGTTTTATTTAATACCCAAAGTCTCCAGTCTGCGCACTCGGGTTCATGATGAAGCCTCCTCCATTGAGGCCTTTGCAATGATACAGTGAAATGTACGGACGCTACATTCATTTATCAAGGTCGACGATTTCTCTGAATATGCTGCTCTCTCCTCTCTCCTTGTGTTGTGTTGTGTTGTGTTGTGTGTGTGTGTGACAGGATGGAGATGTTGTCGGCATAAACACTCTCAAAGTGGCAGCGGGGATCTCATTCGCTATTCCCGTGGACAGAGTCCGTCAGTTCCTCACTGAATCCCACAACAGACGAGTAAACGGTGAGTCCGCTCACACTCACAGTCTCCGGTGATAAATCTGGAACACTTTACATTCCAGGACAGTAAAAATATGGTTATAACACAGTTATAGTTTCCTGTTTACCTACAAAAAAAACATTACATTGAAAAAATATAGATGTAATATCATCTTAAGCTGTGTCAGCACATTGTGTCCTTGAATTTGTGTGAATTGGTCCTGGAAAGACCTTGAAAAATACTGTATATTGCTACTTCCATTTGGCTTTAGCGAGGAAACTGTAAAAACAATGTTTTTTAACATATATATATATATATATGGTCTATGTAGTGGGCCATAATGAAGGATGTCATGTAAAGTTTTTCCACTTAATTACATGTACATCATTATTATCCTAATTCATTTGTTTTCAAGGAAATCCGCCTCGAAAAAAGAAATTCATTGGCGTCCGGATGCTGCAGCTCTCGCCATCGTAAGTAAACATGCATCATAACATGTCGTTGCAATCTACAGTCTCACCACTAGGTCTCACAAATTGTTGCTAATTAAACAGTGAACCTTTAAAGCTGGGGTACGTAAGCGTTCACCCTGACTTTCAAAATAAGAGCCACTGACTTTGGCTTTTCATTACTTCCTGTATAAACCCCCAAGCTTTAACGCTTGGCTATAAAATTAGCTCACAGTTTTAATGTTATCTTTCTTTTTTTTTTTTTTGTCATTCCAAAACAACATTAAACATTATTGGTAACAGGAAGTAGCCGCGCTTCAAACCATACCATGATGGAAACACGCCACAAGTGTTTCAGCAACAAATCACAGACACAGTTCTTCAAAAAATGCAAGATTCTACAAAACTTTACTTATATTATGTAGCAAATGCATAAATAAGGTTTCATTTATCTTGTGTGTTGTGGAATCAGTGTGTGTGTGTGTGTGTGTGTTTTCTCAATTGAGTTCATCTTCACGTTCGTTGTGTGTCCAGTTTGATCCAAGACCTCAAGAAGCGTGTGAATGAATTTCCAGACGTGTCCCGGGGAGTTTACGTCTACGAGGTCCTGCCCGGGACGGCAGCGTCCAGGTAAGAGTCAAACTACCAACTGTCACTGGATTAAGTGACTCATCCAAAGTCGCTTTGTATTCCATCTTTTTTTTAAAGTATCATGTCACACTATGATGAGATGTTTTTTAAAAAAAGTGCGACACTAACTGACTCCACGTTCCCCCCTCACTCAGTCTGTTGAACACGTACTCTTCCTGTTTCAAAATAATAGCACGCTAGCGTTTCTGTTTCCTGTTTCCATTAATTATTTTCAAAAAGGTTTTTTTTTTGTGAAATATTTGCAGGATTAGCAGATGCGTGGTTTCAAACTGAAGACTTCTGGCATTTTATTGATTACAGAATACAATTTCAAGCTTGTAAATGCATTTAATATCAAATTATAAATAAATCAGTGTGGATGATGAGATCAAATTTCTGATTTTAATAATGAAAGAAAAAGAATATAATTTCCCACAGCTTAGAATCTTAGTTAAATTAGTAAATTAATTAGTAAATTAAAAACTTTTATTTAGATTTTTTTAATAACCTCTCTATGTCCCTCCTGCAGTACCATCAAGGGCCATCAGGGGGCTGCGGCCCACACTTGGAGACCCGCTGCTCTCCACAGTCTTTCTTTGTCATTTACACATGTGCACATCAGTGACAGTAATGGCCTCAGAGGTAAATGTCAAGCGGTGCAGTGCGTTACAAAGCCTCGACCCCCTACGACCTATTGACTTTGTCTCTGACGAGCAAAGAGACGTGACACGAGCAGATTTGACTAAAGGTCACTCTAGTTTTCCCTGAAGGTATTAAAAATGTGCCCGGCTGTGTCGGGGTCTGTTGAACGGAGACTTGTTCCCTCTGTGAGACTCTGGCGTGACCTCGTTTTTCTCCGCAGCGCTGGAATGATCGATCACGACGTCATCGTTGGCGTGGACGGGCGGCGTGTTCGCACCATGGAGGAAGTGAGCGACGCCGTGCAGAGCGCCGCCGTTCTGTCAGTGGTGGTGAGGCGGAAGGACGGGGATGTTACACTCACAGTGTTTCCAGAGGAGACGGACTGAAGTCAGTGACCGCGACCGACGTAACACTCAACAAAACAACGCCGTTTTTGGCAGAAAGCTGCAAATCTATCGATAAGCGGCAACATCTATAACAAGCCATATATCAGGAAAAGTAAGTAGAGTAACATAAGTGAAGAACAGTTTGGGACGCTCCGTGACACCAACGACGAGATGTCCAGCATGGTGACCATCGTGAAAGATAAAATTATCGTGTAGTCTGATCCCGGCATCAGTCGACAGCAAATGGCTGCTGTTCCTGGGATGACAACGTAGTCGAGAACAAGCAAATTGGAGCGTTGGATAACCGCCATAAAACAAACATAGAAGACAGATCGATGGGAGTCTACAGACAACGGATTCTACTCATGTAGTGATCGCTTCATATCAGGTACAGAATCCAAATTCTCCAGAGTAGGATGAGGGAAAATGACTGCTCTGGCTGTTTCCATGCTTGTGAAAAGCACCAGGGGGCAGTATAAGGGTCAGATATATTCAGTCTGTCAGGGTTTTTTGGCTTGAAACTGGCACTGTTCATTTTAGCCTGCCAACATGGCAGTGTAAACACACCGGGGTCATGTGACATCCAGAGCACTATACTACACAAAGAAGAATGTGCTTAAAGATTAGCCTCAAACTCGCTAAATAACAGTGCGACAGACTCAGGACACTGAAGAGCCAGGCGACAAAAAAACGGACCGAATGTCACAATACGATCATCAATGTCCACAACATCGTCTCCCTGTCACAAAGACATATCCTTGAAGACGTTCTCGAGACAAAATGGGACTAATGGACGGACAATTTGAAAACATAATGACTCTGCCCCCTGGCTGTCACAAGTGTAATTAATGATAAAAACCAAACGTATCGGCCTAAGCTGGTGGTAGTGAAGGGAGAAAATGATTTGTAATGTGGGGGTGAAACGATCCATCAAAGGTTAACTGAGGCGGTAAAAAATGATGTGCTGTGTGACTTTGTTTTAATAGTTTCGCTGGAGGACGACTGATTGAAAATCATGAGCTGGATTTTTTTATTATTATCCTTTTTCTTGGTGTTCAGACTGAGTTTAAATATTCAACGCACAGGTCAAAGCTCTGTGAAACCATCTCTGTCACACAGAAGTTTCATGAAGTTCACGCTTTTACACAGTAACACGTTATAATAAAGATCTGAATTTATGGCCCGCCGTCGTTATTATCCAGTCTTTGACTGACATTGTTCAACCACGGCCCATTAAATCCATTCAGAGAATTAAGAGAACACACTGTACCCCCGACACTTTTTACTGGGTCATGACGACCATGAGCAGTTTTTATCGCGACACCTGACACGATGGGATTAGATTTGTGCCAATAATGTCACGCAAAACATCTTTACTGTCAAATAAAGCATGGGAATTTAGGGATGAAATTTACTGGAGCAGAAAAGTCATATCAAAGGTGAAACCTTTAACTTATGAACAACCTGTGTAAACTAAGGACACAGCTGGACTGGTTAGTTTGACGTAGGACTGTGTTTGTCTGTTTATTTACTTGAAATTATATTTTCAAACGTATATAATTTCTCAAACGTAACGTCAACAGCAAGTAGCTACACTTTTAATCATAACTAATGTTAGCCAAGTTGGCTGTAAGCCTGCACTGAGGATGCTAACACTGTTAGCAGGAGCAGAAATGTTAGCATTGCTAAAGGTAAAGTTGTTTATGGTTAGTGTGTTTACTCACATCTACCTTTTAAAATCTCATGTGCTGGTCACCATAAACTATTATCTTCTGATATCATCACATAATGTTAGCTTGAGTTTTTATCAGTGTCACAGGTAAGAGGGTGCACTGTGGGCGCTAGCACTGTTAGTAGCATTAGCATTTCTAAAAGTAAACTTTGCTAAAGCAGTCTAAAAATACTGCGTTGTCTTATCTTTATGGAATGTCGTGTTTATAAGTGTTTTCTGGGGGTGGCTAGTGTGGCTAGCACATTTACTCACTTCTACCATTTTATTGATGTTGCTTTTTTTGCTAATTTTAGCTAAATTAGCCAAAACTCTCAAGTAACGATTATTTTCATAATCGATTAATCTGTTGATTAGTACTTTTTTGGTCTGTAAAAGAGCAGAAAGTGTTGATAAATGTTGATCAGTGTTAACCAAACCTGGAAATGTCTTGTTTTGTCCACAAACCAAAATTCATCTAATTTAATGATTTATTTGTTGTATGGAACAAAGAGACAAGAAGATATTCAAACCATTCTAACATCTTACTTATTAAACTAAGGCAGCATTAATTATAACTGTTGAGAAGACTCATTATCGTATTTTTTTTTTTTTTTTTTTTTAATTCTTCCTAAAATTCATAATTACTGTTTGACACTGATGTCGTTTTGTTTGTTAGCCACAGGATTTTCCACATCGGCACTGTGACAGGTAGGAGACACACTCCCCCACAGGCATGATATGATATGACTGTGAAGCACTAATTAAAAAGTTGAGAAAACAACCAAAAAAACTTTTTTGGGATGTTTTTAAAAGTTTGCTTTTATTTCCATGAGAAATAAAAAAAAACTAAACAATACACACGAGAGCCGAGGAAGTCTCCAACACTCCCGGTACAGGCGTGATTTAAAACAATAATAAATAGTAGAGCAGGTTTATGCAAATAAAAACCAAGTTACTGTTGGTCTGATCAATGTTATGTACAGTATTTTACAAAAAAGACAGGATGGTTGGATTTAAGAAAGCAATGTCAGACAAAACTTTGCTTCAGAAAAGGTAGTAATTCCAAAAAAAATGCTAACACAGTTGACTAGCAGCTCCCCTAATGATGATGAAGCTGCCAACAAAAGTTAAATTCTACTGCTCAAAAAAAAAAGGGTAATTCAACACACGGGACAGATGCTCCTTGTCCCCCGCCTGCCCCTGCTCTGCTGCAGTATACACACAAACGCTACCTCAGTCAGGTCTGATAGTTTTGCTTGACAGAGCCTGTTTAAAACGAACGACGCAGTCAACACGCGACGTTAACATCATTTCTGTTCACGAAAGATCAAACGGAGGCAGAACAACGTCAACATCACCGTAAGTTACGTACTACAGCTTTAAAGCTTCCCAACGACTGATGCAAAAATCAGTGGATCGGATTTTGGCCAAATTAAAACGTAAAGAACGCGATACAAATCGGAATTTCCGAGGTATTGCACAGATTGTGAAAATGTAAATACAAATCAGCGTTGCAATTGCATGAAATGCACAAACGCATCAGTTAACGGCTTCATAGTTCAAAAGGTCGGTATCGTACAAGTATCGGCAGATCTTCATGGTTGTGATATCGGTATCGGAGACAAAAAAAAAGTGATATCGTGCCACATATAGCAAAACTTAGAAGGCATTTTTATGGCGCCTTTATGTAACACACAATTAAAACCTTGTGTTCACATAAAGACACAAAATTCAACGTTACAGATAAAGATTTGTGTATTCATTTCTTGTTAAAACCACTAAAAAAAATTTGATTTGAGTTGCAGACTTTTGGAGAAAGCCTGGAGGGAAACGTTCCCACACAGCTTTGTTATCATTTTATGTTAAAGGAAGGAATTTACTGCTTTCCCCAGCTCGTCAATGTGAGTTACTGTACGTCGTCGCTCTCCATCTGTGGCTCTGTGTTCCAACTTGCTTGTGGCTGTAATTTTAATCAGTTTAGCCGGAAGACATGAGAGACAACAAGAGAAAATAAAAAAGAATGGAGAAGAAGCGCCTCGAGCAGCAGAAGAAGAAGACATTGAAGAGTCAAGGCTGGGCTTCTGGGCAATTTGAAGGAAAGAAGTGATGAAAACCCGGTTCAGGACGATGCCCAGAGGCGATGGCATAAACGTTCAAAGATAACTTCCACGAGTTTTCAACGACTTCATCCAAAAAGTGGAATTTCACTCCTAAACTAAGACTATGGCTCAGACCAACTGTCAGAGGCTTCTGTGAGATTATTGCTCGACCCGGTGAGAGCTGTAAATCCATCAAAAACATTGATTTCGAAGTCAAAGTAAAGGTCGACCAATTTGGTTGATTTTTAAAGGCAGTCTCCCACTTTAAAAAAACCTCGGAAATGACAATGTGACGTTCCAAGAAAGTTTGCAATAATAATACTCATGAAAATGTTAAAAATTTCAAAAAACGCAACAAATGATTACAGCATGGATTGAAAAAATTGGAACTCTGAATTTCTGGGATCACAGGGCGTTCCTGAGGACCGCAAAAACAAAAACTCCCACTCCCATCCCAGACTTTAGGAATCACTGCATTAATGTAAGAACTTTGGGGTCCATTTTGTTTAATATAAAACATGAATATATAACAATGCACAAGGTAATTTTATACTTTTTGATGTACTGGTTCTGTGTACTTCTGTTATCAGATCAATCCACCACATTACTTGTGCCTGTTTTACCGAGCACAACAAGCAGTGGACTGCGGAAAGGATGGAATTTACAAAGTTCCTTGAATGCATCAGTAACAGGTGTCTATCAGTGGACTGCAACCATATTTGCTTAAGTGAATTAGAAATGAACAAGGTTCACTGAATGCATCTCTTAGCAGCAGCTTCTACATCTTCTCATATCATGGAGTCTTTAAACTGTTGTTTTTGTTATTAAAAAGGGAGAAAAATCACACATTTACAGCAAAAAAAAAGTCTTTAAATGAACAAATACAGCCACAGAATTATGGTTTGTGCTAGATGTGCTACTAGCTGGAATCAATTAATCGGCTAAAACGATTAATCGGTCAATCTTTATATCAAAATGAATAAATTAAATAAAGTCATTTTCCTCAGACACTCGGAGTAACAGGCAGAAATCCTCAGCCGGTCCTTGGACTCCGTCATTCCCTCTCAGAACAGAACCAGCTCCCAGACTCAGAACCACAGCAGACTGAGGTCACGTTTTAAGGACCTTGTGGTCCATCATGCTCACCCTCTCTGCTGTGGGTCTCAGTAGTACGTGCACCAGTTGCTGTAATCGCTGGGCATCAGGCCGCCAGTGATGAGCAAGATCAGATCCACGAACCACCAGATCCCCAAACCCCCCAGAGTGAGCAGCTTCCCGACGGCGGTGCCGGTGTGACCCAGGCAGAAGCGGTCGACACCGAAGCAGCCCAGGAAGAAGGAGTACAGCAGTGTGGTGATGAAATAGTGTCCGGTGTATCTGAGACAAACCAATAAACAACAAGTCAGGGACAATTATTATATGTTTTAACCCACCACAGCAAAATACAAATACATGATAATTGTTACCATTTTACTCCGGGTCAAAGGCAACATTCATGCCACAGTTTAATTTCAGCTGTGTTTTCATACAGATGCTGCATTTTTGATACATATAGAGATTCATTTGAAATTCTGGGAGAACATGGGATTCTATACATTTGTAAATACTGCCCTCTAGTGGACATTGTGATATTTCTAACAATGTACAGAACATGATGATGTCCTAACTGATTTGTTTTTACCTCTAGAAATCCTGCTGGGTATATCACAACACAACACAACTAAAAATAATGGATATTTATCAATTACTAATTTAATAGTCAACAATTTTGATAATAGACTACTCAATCTGAGTGATTTCTTTATAAATAAGTAAATAAAAATCAGTGATTTCAGTGCCTCGTTTCATTCAAGTGAATATTTACGGTTCATAAAAAAGGCACAAGACATGGAATGTTCCGATGTGTTGCCATTTTTGTCAAGCTTGTTAAAAAAAACACATTAATTGATTATTAAAATAGTTAACAATCGATTAATCAATGCAGTCTTAGTGTGGACGATCAGGTAAGGTGATCCGGATGACAACCGTCTCCAGTCAGTTGAAAAAACATTCCCAAAATTGCCTATAATTTAATGAATTCAGAATTGGGATCAGAACATCCCTCGTGACAGGTTTGGAGTCACTTACTTGATGCAGGGGACGCCGTCTCGTTGGAATTCTCTGGGTCCCGCACACTCTATATCATCCAGTGCAGTACATATGACATAAGTGGTGTTCACTTCTTTCTGAGTCTGGCCACCCCACTGAAGGCAACAAATCGACAGATAATGAGGTTAAAAACAAAATGACATATTATTTTAACAACATAATATGTGCCTCAAAACAAGCAGCACTCACCCCGGCACATCCGTGTCCCATCTCCTGCAGGGCTGTGTAGTTCCCTGCATGATCCACAGGGTCCTGACAGAAGATGAACTCCTCGGGTCTTCAATGTAAATTCAAATGTATGAGAAATGTGAGACTAAGGGCGGAATTAATTGGGTATATAACTCAAAATATACCAACATTTCCAGGTAATAAATAACAAACGCCAGACTCCATTCATAAAACCTTAAAGATAATAACTTATTGTGTTAGTAGTAAACATGCATACTTGGCAGGAGAGAGCTATTGTCTTAATCTTAATGATTATTACTTTACGTAAAATTCGGCGTATAGGTTTTAACAATTTTAACAGTAATTTAGTAAATAGGCTGGTTTACGTCTTGATGTCAAGAACATACGCCAGACTCCATTAATAAAATCTTAAAGATAACATTGTTTTGTACTAAAAGTCAAAATTAAATCTTGTCAGGACATGACGCATATATTAACCTTATCAATTATGACGTTACATAAAATTCGGCGTATAGGGTTTAACAATTTAACAGTCTTTTGGTTAACAGGCTGGTTTCCGTCTTGGTGTCATACAATCTTAAAGATAATAATTTATTATGTTAATAGTCAAAATGAAATCTTGTCAGGACATGGCGACTATCTTAATCTTAACAATTATGACGTTACATAAAATTCGGCGTATAGGGTTTAACCATTTAAACTGTAATATAGTGAACACTACAGATTTGTTTACGTCTCGGGTATTCAGGATGAACGTCACAGGAGCTTAGCTGACATGCTAACGTGAACCCGGTACTCACAGATAGCTGCAGAGGACGACAGGTGACGGGGGTCTGTACTCGAATCTCTCCGTTTCATTGTCACTTTCCGCCGGTATGTCGTATTTCTCCACGCCGGGACTCGGAGGCTGCTCGCTGAAGGGGAGCCCGGTGGCTCCCTGGCCCGGGGAGGCAGAAGCTAGAGGCTCCGCGGTCGATGAGTTCTGGGAGTGAATTCCCTCCAGACACTGTAGGAAAATGACGGCGAGCAGCAGGAAGAACTGCCCGCACAGCAGAATATAACTCACTGAAATCATCGCGTCGTTTCAGTCTCCGCCAACAAACCAGTCATGGTTGAAAAGCGACATTTATGGACGAGAGTTTGTTTGGGCAGCCATCTTCCTCTTATTCGCATTCTTCTTTCACGCTTGTCGAGGGCTGGGGAAGAACACATTTCGGTCACTACCGCCACCAAGTGGTGTGGAAGGTGGACTACATAAACACTACAACTACATTTTATATACAAAATGATGACATTTTTATGGTTTTAATTATATAAAAAAATAATTAAATATATACAGAAAATATAAAAAAGTTGGGAAATTTAATTATGATAATGTTTTATGATTCATAATTCAAATATTAACCGTTATAATTGAAAATAAGATTGATGCAGGCTGGAGTAAAATAATATAAAAGCATTTTATGACTTAAATTAGTATTATTATAACAGAATATTTAATATAACATGTCCATTATGATTTTAAGTAGACCTCAGCGGGACTTCCTTTTCTACTCAGGACCAGGGGTGTTCCAAAACACTTTTGGGGTCCTGGGCTGAAAGGACCCACTCTGCACCAAGGATATAAAGGACTGACTGGGTAGTGTAGGAGTCTTCCGAGTCTCCAGAAGATGGCAGTAATGCAACATTGTCAAAATCATTCAGTATGAATGATTTCTTTGTTATGTGGAGCAAAGAAATCAGAAAACACTCACATTTAAAAAGGCTGCAAACCTATTAATCCTCTATCTCTATATATCTCTATATATTTATTTCAATAAGAGCAGTTAAAATTCACAGATTAAACACAGGAGAAAAGTAAAGGTAATGAAAACACAAGTTCTTTGTTTCATGTGATTATATTGTCATAAAAATCTCATAAATATTATATTATTCTGCCATAAAACTCTTGAAAATCATGGTCATTTAATGTTTCTGGGTTCATTTTGATGAAATCATTGCACCACAGTGATTCAGTCTCAAGTCATGGATTCAGGAAGATGCAGCTTTTACTGATTTTGCAAGACAAACTTACATTTTCATTATGAAACACTTTTTTGTTTGTTTGTTTGTTTGTTTGTTTTCCTGGTGGGAGTGGGTGAAGAGCACATGCAGGGACGACGACACTTTAAAGAACACTCGCGTCAAAACTTCAACTCGTCCTGAAGTTCTGCTTCGTTCCTCTGCTCCGTCGTGGGTCGCACCAGCAAATCGGGGACGAGATGTTTCAATCCACTTCCTCCCAGACGAGGAACGGACGAAGATATGGAGACAGGAGAGGAGGAGGAGAAGAAGTCCTGACTGTGGACACTAGGGAAAGCTCTGAAATCCAGTTTGGAGCGAAGAGAGAGGCCGGTGTAGGGATAAAAGAGGAGACCTCCAAAGTGTGAGAGGTTCACCACGTCCTGTTGACAAGGAAATAACAAGGAAACACATTTACAGTCGGAAAAAAATAAAGAAGATGTTGTTTATTCAAACAGTTTCAACCAAATAGTCCTAAGAAAACTGTACTCTAATATTTAATCAACCAACGTGTTATAATGGAGGAAAACGGTGCCCAATCATAGGTCGTTCAAATTAAAACAGGTTATATAAAATATGAAAGAATACATAAACAGCATTAGTTTTGAACATCTTTTAGATTATATTATATTATATTGTACATAACTAGTAGAGGTGTCCAAAAAAATCTGTGAAATCTGGATTTTTTTGCTTCTTTCTTGGATTTGCTTGTGTTTTCAAATATAAAAGCTTCCTAATCTTGCAAACATGACATAACACCACTTTACTAAGCACACGACAGCAGAGCAGACACACTGTACTTAATGAATTTTAAATCAAAAATCGATTTTTAATTGAATCGTGACCCAAGGAATCAGATTGAGTCACACCTCCGGGCCTTTTTGTGAAATGAATCATTCATTTATGGACGTCCAGGTACAATTTAGGCTAATATAAGCACTTAGGGATAATTATTGAACCTGAAAGTATATATATGTTCCCTTTTCATCATCCAAAAGGTACATACTCTACATGTTTCAAAAGAATTTACCATTTATTCAAATAAGGTACAAAGTGTGGGGGACACACTGAGCAAGTTAAGACATGTTCTGTCCATCCATGTCTCTCACACATCTGTTAGCTGTGGACTTAAAACCTGCAAAGATTTAACCAAAGTCAAAACGTACGTATAATTTCAACACAGAAGTTTTTACCTTGTATCATATTGAAGATTTTGTATTATATTTGCTGATATTTTCTTTTCTTAAGTTCATCAAGGACTGCAAGTAACGTTAGTTTTCATAATCGATTCATCTTAACTTCTTAAGTACTTGTTTGTATCAGAAAATGTTGAAAACCCTGGAAATGATGATGTTGTCAAACGTCTTGTTTTGTCCACAAACCGAAATTCGATTAATAATCACTTAATCGTCGCAGCCCTGACTTTATCTGCTTTAATCTTGATTGATTTTTGACTCTTTAGATTCTGATCTTTTTACCTGCACCAGTGCGTGCTGCCGAAGGCTGAGTGGAAACACTGGAGCTGCTGGAGTTCTGCAGGCACTCATCAGTCCACACGGGTGTTTGTCCGATTCCGCCGGATAAACGCAACCGTGTGCGACGCCGACTCTGAGTGACATGCACTTTTGTCTCCGCTCTGAGTCCTGAGGTCCGTCAGAGAACGGACTGAGGACGTGGATTTGTCCCGGCTCAGTTTCTGTCTGTGTCCTGTCTGGACTCCTCTGAACTGTCCTGTGTGTTGAGGAAAGACGCGACGCGGGGTTGGTTTGACTCTCTGCTTCTTCAGAATCGTCCAGCGCAGCGTCGTTCTTCTCGCTGTCACTGTCGGGGACATCAGGGACATCTGGGACAAACGACAAACAAGTTCATTCTGGACTGAAATGAGTCTTAAACCATGGTAAAGTGGGAAAACATAAACAGCGTTTGTGAACCTGGACACTTTTGTTGAGATGAATAAGCCTCAAGTTTCACGTCAGTCAACCTCATCTCCTTAGATTTGGATGACAGATGTTGTAGTTTCCTAAACATGAGAGGTAGAAATTATAAATGGAGTTGAAGATAAGACAATAAGTATCAACCTTTTTTGTTTTACAGTGTAGAAAGTAACTAACTATTCAGGTTTAAAGATGTTGTCAAATTTGCCACCTCAATTTCTCACAAAAACACAGTTTTAAATGTCAAAATGTGACATATTTTGCATCTTATGTTTCTAATGATGCGTTTCACACATTTAGTTGTTATTAGAATTATGAATAAACTTGCCTCTTCTCTCGTCTTCCGTTCCCCATGTCTCGGAATCCTTTAGCAAAAGGGTTGTTGTCTATTTTCAGCTGCGTGATCTGACAGAAAAAGAGATAAACGTCGTCTTTACTGGCTGAAAACTAGGTTTTGTTTTGTTTTTGAGAGAAGATAAGTAAAAAAAAACAAAAGAACTTGTACCTTGTCATTCTGATAAGCAGTGACGGCGATAAACTCCGTCTCGGAGAAGACGTACGTCCTGAATGTGCTGTACGGCAGTTTGAGGACGTCATTGACCTTCACTATGTGGAATCTGGGCTGGTATTTGTGCATGGAGTTAAGAATTGTCTGCGAATTAATGGATAAAAAACAGAAGAATTTTAATTCTATTAATATTATGTTATGAGGCGAATATGTGGAAAATGTTAGGAAATTCTGTGACTACTGTGTCAATTTTGTAGACATAACTATGTGCAATTATTCTTGATTAAGGTAAGAAGGGGGGAACTTTATCATTTCCGATTCATTTTGGGGAATTCAGCAATTCTTCGGTCTTTAAATTTTTGTCAGTAAAAAAAAATAATCAGACAAAATGATATAATATTTCGTCAGATAAAAAAATATGATAGTATTTCTATATATACTATTTGTGTGATATTTAATGTATAAATATACTTAATGAATTGCAGTACATGTACAACATTAAATATGTTAAGTGAAATCATTTATTTTAACAAAGTACAACAAACAACGTTATTTTTAACATTCATTTGTGTGTGTGTGTAATTTCTAAGTTTAAAAATAGGTCATTTGTTTATGTTTTAAATTTACATAACACAGTTTTAAGAGTTTTTTTACAACAGTGAAACAGAGCTGCAGCAATTTATCTTCAATCACAAACAAATTGATAATCGACAGGTTTTACACTGCAAAAAAATGAAAATATGTACTTGTGTAATTGACTTGAATCAGTGTATTTATCTAATCACACCATTTGTTGGACTTACAGTATTTAGTAATAAAGGCTGAAGATACTTAAGATAATTTGACTTGTTTCAAGAAAACTTGACATTTTCCCCTAATAGTGGTTATATTTTCTTGGTTTTTGAAGGCATTTCCTAAATAATTTTAAAAAGTTGTCTAGTTTTTCAGCTTCTTAAATAATGATAATAAGGAGTTAAGTTTCCTCACATTTTGAAGGAAGCAGGTTAAACTTTTGCATTTAAGAAAAATACACTTAAAAACACCTAAATAATCTAATAATTATTGACAAAAGTGACTAAAATCCAAACTTACAAATCCGTGTTTGTCAGAGATGTTGTTGGTCAGCTTGAGTTTGTTGAAGTTCACCACCTTAGACATCCACTGCTCGCCCGTGGCCGGACTGTCCGGGTGGATGTACATGCGTTTGGGCATCTCCGGGTCGGCCTTCCCCGCCACCATCCAGCGCGAGTTATGGAACTTGTACCTGCAGTCGTCGGCCGCCACGACGTCCATGAGCAGAATGTACTTGGCTTTCCTGTCCATGCCCACACAACTGGCTTTCAACGGCGGAAACATGCGTCTGCAGAAAGAAAAAAAGTGTGTTTAAATCATCTCACAACAAAAGAAAAGAGAAAAGAAAGATCTTTCTGTCACCTGACTTCCCATGTTCAATTTAAACTGCCACCAAATCCGTATTACGTAATATAACCACATTTTGTTCAATTCGTTAAAATTCTGAAGAACATTTTTCTGGAACTTTACAGGACTTTACCTTCTGATAACTATTACCATTTTACATAAACATGACAAAATTCATCCTGATCGGTGAAGATATTGCTGAGATATAAACATCTGAACTTTTATGGGGCCGAATCGTGTTGCAATCAAATTAGCGCAAAATTCGTAGCACGTAATCTCACCAAATTTTGTTTTTTGATTTCATCAGTGGGTCAATTCTTACAAAAAATGATAGTTGAGTGATTGTCGAGCCATCACAGAAAATTCAGATCAATACGTCAAAAACTATAGACAGGAAGTCAATTTAAACTACGAAACTAAAAACTCTCTGTATTTACATTGCTCTATTTTACCTGTTTTATCTTCTCTCTGTTTTATTATCTTTATTATTTTCTGTAAAGTGTCCTTGGGTGGTCTGAAAGATAAAAAATAGATTTAAAAATAAAATTTTTCACTATAATTATTATTAAGTTGGTCAAAGGACAAACTTACAGATAAACCCACGCTAAATAAATAAATAAGCATTGTAAACATGAAACAAAGTCCTTTTTAACTCATGTCTGAGTTCCTAACAGGAAGTTTCAAGAAGAAAAATCATTTCCAACTCACAGCAACATGGGATTGTAAGATGGCTGCCACTCACCTCAATAATAAAGACAAAAATGTCACTTTATATCTACACATTTACAATCATCAAGTCACTTAAGTCTATTCGTTTAAGACTTTATGACAGATTGGGGATGAACGAAGGCTTTTAAAATATAAAAAAAAATGATATCTATACCCCCTCTCGACTATTTACACCAATAACTCCAATAAAAAGACAGGCACATATATACAAATTTATAAATAATGTGTATATAATATAATCTAAAATAAATGTTGAATGAGAAAAACACATTTCTTAAGGTTTTTTTTACCATTAAATCTAACTTTTCTCTTAAATGATATCCCTTAATCTCTTTTATTCTAACACATTTACTTTTTTATTTGAGTTAAATTATGTGGTAACAATATTTTGATGCACGTTATATATGACGTTGCCAATTTAATTAATAGAATCAATTAAATCCTTCCATTTCAATGTCTGTATTTTAATAAACACGTATTTTAGACATTAACGGTTGGCAGTTTATTAGAAATGACTGCACCTTTACGCACTCCATCCATCCATCCATCAATCATCCCTCCATGCGTAAATGCTTCAGATTTACCTGCCAGATTTGGTGATGATCATCTCGGTGCCACACTTGTGGAACTGTCTCCAAAGGTCGCTGGCCTCCAAATAAACCTTGCACTGATCCTCTTCCATCTCCCCTCCCTCGAGAATGTCGGGAGGCCGACACAGAATCGCAGAGTGCCCCGGCGGAGACGTGCGAATCACGGGATCCGCACGCGGGGGGAAAGCCACGGCGGGGAACAGCGGAGCTCCGCTCAGGACGGACCCGGGAATCAGAGCCGCATCTCCGGCTCTGACCGGGAACGTGTGCGCCGCCACTTCGCCCGCGGGCACGCGCGGCTCCGAGAAGCTGCGCATGGTGGAGAAAACTTTTACGCACGACTCTAATCGGGATAAACGTTCACACTGCAACGATTCCTGCAGGAGGAACGAGTCGTCACAAACGCATGGCGTCGCTAAACCCGCATTATGAGGTGAAAACTGTCATTTTTCAAAGTCTCCACGGTCACAGCGGGGCTTCGCTCTCAGTTTGTGTCCAGGCTGATTTGCTCCTTGACACTTCAGGACTTCAGAGTGACAGCCAGAAGTGGGAGGAGTTCTCAGTTTCCCCTTAAATTGCACTTCCTGTGCAGAGAAATGCTGCCTCAACTTTCAGTGCAGGTCAGGTCTGCAGGTTTTAAGCTGCTCTTTGGTGAAAAAATACAACAATTATGCACAAAAAAAACACAAATGATTGTATTAAGTCATACAATTTATGAGTGGATCCACTGAAAACAATGGTGCAAGCAGTTTGTTCTCAGTTTAAAGCTGTAGTGTGTAACTTTTAAAGGTCTGTTACATTCAAACTGTTATGAAATTAGTTCACACTAATGTTCTAACGCTGTGTTCACACCAAACCGGATTTTAAACTTATTAAAGTATTTTAAACAGAAGTACTGGTTCACACTTCAAAACAACCACAGTGGAACCAAAGTGCTTTACAGAGTCATTAATCACAGACATCAAATCTTACACAAGGCAATAAAATACAAATAAAAGACATAAAACTTGTAAAAAAAAAAAAACAGCCATACAGTAAAAACCAATAAAATAACACCAAGGACTTCATTAGTGATTGAGAAGAGAAGGATTTTAAAGAAGAGACAAATGTTATATCTTTTAAATCAGAAAGGGAAGTCATAATCATGTGTGTGTTGTGAGGGAGACGAGCAAGCAGGCGTTTTCCAGTAAAGCAGCGTTTAGATCCTGTGTCACCCGGCGACATTCCCACGCTGCACACAGGAAGTGATTTGTTTCATGTCTAACAGACGGAGGCAACAGCAACATGGAAACACACGTCTGAAAACACAAAGAAATGTTCAGAAAAAGGTTCACGAGTGAATCTTTGTTCGCACTGAGGATCCCGTTTCAAACCCCAACACCTGCTGAATTACATATTTTAAGTTGTTCAACTTTTCTGGAGAAGAAGGTCCACTTTTAATACACACACAAGCAAAATAACGCCCTAAACCAAGTACACACTTTTTGCATGAGTGAAATCCAATTGAAGCCAATTGTTCCAGCGCCAGGAGCTAAACACTGACGAGGTCTTTCCTCGTGTCCAGTTCCGCACGGGGACACAGTCTGCTGCCGCACACGGATCCAGTTCTGTGGAGGTGGCGACTCTGCCAGCGATTGTCCCGGCCCGGATTAGCCTCTGGGTTCAGTTACACACATTTTTATTGCTCAATAGTCCATGACAGCGCGGGGACGTTCCAGCGAAAGCTTTCCATGTGAGTGAGAGCGGCAGGTTCAGGATATACAGAACATGAGCGCTGTGCCACGCCTGATGTGGCTCACTGGGGCTCAGCGCTGTCACCATGTGAAGTCGCACGCAATGTTAATGAACACTTCGTCCAATTTAATGGGAAAAAAAAGCAAATTACATTCATAAAAGTGTGGTTTTTGGCGCACAGTTAAGGGCCAGGTCGTACTTACCGCGCTCCGGTTCCACGGAGAGCTTCTTCGCATTTCCACGTGTGTAAATATCTGCACTTCCGTTCCATACTATCACAAAATATTTAAGTTTTACTCTCATGTGTACTTGATCTCACGTGCCATTTTACTACAACTACTACTTGTCCTTGTCTTCTTTGCGTTCTGAGTCGTACGTGAGGTCACCAGTGGACGTCCTCATTTAACCTGAAGCACTTTCCCATGGTTTCCGTCTACTTTGTTGTACCTGTTGACCAAAAAAAGGAGCGTGCCACCAAACTACCAAACCACCAAACCAAACTGGACTAGTGTTTGTGCAGTCGCCACGTTTTGTATATTCCAGAAAGAAACCCGCACACGAACCATAACAACTCGAAAAAGCCTTTGTTAATTAAAAGGAAGTAACTGCATTTTGCACAAGCCTAGAACAAAGTGGCTTTCTGGTATGGATCACGTAGCCAAAGCATGCATGGATTCGTCTATGAAGGCTCTCTATAAAATGTAGTTAAAATAATTTATATACACATATATAAAATGTTGTTAAAAAAACAAAAAAAACATAAAAAGTTGAGTTAAAAAAATCTAAAACATTTCATTAAAAAAAAATGTTAAATTTAGTTAAAATAATTATAAAATTTATAAAATGTGCAAAAAATATATAAAATTTACTTTAAAAAAAAAAAGAAAAAAATTCAGTCTCCTTCTGGATTTCACTATGTTTTCCATCCTTTTTGTCTTCTTCTTCTTCTGTGGAATAACTTCTTCCATAAATTCTAAATGAATCTGAGGGCGGAAACTACTTGAGTACGACTCAACTATCAATTACAGAAAGTTGCAAACACCTAACAGACTATTTTCCACTGTCTCATATTTTTTTCAGATGTTTTCTTAACAAGCAGATTCAAGTTCTTTCCACCAGTGAAGACGAAGTCATGTGAACACATCTCGAGTCATTCCACCACAAGATGATGCGTCAGTGTTAACAAGGAAATCAGCACATACTGTACAGGTTAATGTAAGCGCCATTTCTATTCTATTTCTGCTTTCTGTCGAAAAGTTATAAATGGCATTAACAATTAAAGGGGAAGTCCAGTTTTTTTGAGTGTGTCAAATGAGATATTTACACATTATCAACGTTGAATTTGTCCAGTGAACCAGACTTGGACACGGACAGTGTATCTGAAGAAAAAGTTTTTTTTATCTGGCCATAATGTGCTACTGTACAACTAAAGATTCTAACATACTCTTGTACTATATTTCTATTGATTTTGTATGATGTGAGGCAACTAAACGGGACAGGGGGAGGTTGTTTTGGGGTTGGGGCGATGATGGTGATGAACTTCAGCGAGGACTTTTGCTGTGAAATTAGGAAATACCTCACACAACACCTCTGGTTCCAGCCTCTCCACAGCTCTGTGATCACATGCCTAAGTAAGCGCACGTCTTATTCAGAGGGTCAGTGGAGATATGCGGGTGGGTGGCAGAGCCAGCCGAGGATGACCCAATCTGTTTCTGGCAGGGACGCGGGGGAAAACCCTGCCCTGTCCGTGCGACGACTTCAAAGCTCCAGTGCGTAATACGAAACGGGCCCCGGAATCGTGGCAAACAAGACGCCTGGCTGTTATTTGTGGGGCTTGGCCCACAGGCTGTGTGTGAAACCTGTCACTGAGGATAAAGCCCAGTAGATCTCCACTGGGTCACCGGCCAGGAACACACGCTCAGTCTGGTTAAACCTTTCTGGGTGTGGAGCTACGGGCAGCCAGAGGATCCAGCATCGTGCTCATCATCAGTCACCATCAATCACCATCAGTAATTATCAGTCCCTGCTTGGTTTAACGCTCTGTTCCCACCAACTGATGATTAGAAAGGGTTTCGTGGTAAACTCTTATCTTAGGTCTTTCACGATTATCATTCACAGTAGCACAGATTCTTGCCGTGTCTTGTTCGGGGGACTGGCTACACAACAAGTATGATCCCGGCCAATCATTGTTCACAACACTGCGTGAGATTATAGGTCATTGTGGAGGCGGGGGCAAGGAGTTGTTGTCAATCATGGCTACTGTCTTGAAAAACAGATTCCTGGAGGACCCGTTCTTGGGTGTCTTGAAAAGGACAGTATGGACTCTCTGTACTTCAAAGAGAGCTTGAGGTAATTTATGTCTGGATGTTACGCCCACGTCAGAGCACTCTGATCTCCTATTGGTCAACGTCCAAGAGCACGTGTCGTAGGAGATGTCAGACGAGGCAGGAAAATGGAGAAAGTTCTAACTTGTTCTTGTTGGGGTGACGCGGAACATCCTGCCAAATCTCTGTTCACTACACGTCTGTTAATCATTCTAGATGTTCGTAATCCCTTCATGACCACATAGCTTGAATTTGTGTAGTCTGATCTTGGCATTAAAGAGATTTTACATCAACGACTGTGGGTAAAAACGCCAAGAAAAGCCCACGAAAAGTGGATTCTACTGCTAAAATAAACTGATATTTTCAGTTACGCTGTTTAATTGTATTGATGACCATGATCGCGATTGTGGTTTCTCACAATCGTAATTGCTTGACATTGTAAATCCATATTGGGGGCCACAGGAACTCAAGTGCCTGCATGTTTAGTTAAATACAGATGCTGCTGTTCCTGCATCATGCAGCTCCAAGTTTCCTGGATGTAGTCTTAGCAAAGTCACGCTAACAAATAAAACATGTAACTAATATATTTCAACTCACATACAGTGTTAAGTACAAAATTCACGTATTTGTTCATTACTCATTACTACCAAATAAAACCAGAGGAAGAAGAGTTGGTATTATGGTCTGTATTGATATAGAGCTTTTCTAGTCTCAAAGAGCTGCTTTACACTATAGTTTTCACCCATTCACATGCTGCAACATGGGGTTAAGTGTCTTGCTCAAGGACACATGTAGACTAGCAGTTGATGGAATTGAACCCACAACCTTCCAGTTGAAAGATAACTCGCCCTACCACTAAACCACCATGGCTCAATCATTACTACTCACTGTTTTACTTCTAAACCGTAAGTACATTTTACCAGAAAATGATACTTAAGTACAGTACATGACATACACTTTAAGACTTTTACTCAAGTAATATTATAAAAAAAAGGGACCTCAGCTTCTATCAAAGTAATTTTCTGGTAACATACTTGTACTTTTACTAGTATCCCTTTTAGGTACTTAATACAAGACTGCTCACATATAGCAGATTTAACTACAAACAGAACAAAGACACAACACGTAAATAAAGGTGTTTTTTTCAAATGTATCGTCTTATTGTCGTCACACACATGAAGTTTCATATCTGTGAGACAGCGACAGAGAAGGTGTCGGCAGGAAGTCGCTGCGCCGAGGTCAGATGGAGGTGAAGATATCGAAGCAGAGAAGTTACTTAACCACAATAGTTTCAGTTAGCACTGTGAGACCTCTCACAAAACTTTTATAAAGGGTATAATATTAGAAACTGCTCCGCCCAGCGGTGTGTATGTTACACTCTCACATACAGAATGTGTGTGTGTGTACGAGAGTCAGTCACACACACACACACACACACACAGTACATGTCTGTAAAAGTCTGTCAGAGTTCACACTCACAGTAAACCCTCAAAGTCATTGTTGACTGTGTGAAAGTGTAATGTAGTCGTTGTAAAGTTGTGTACTCAAGTTGTGTCTAGCTATCTATACCTAGCTAACTATTTAGCTGAATAGCTAACAAGAAAGATAACTGCTTGTAGCTAACTAATTAGCGAGCTAGCAAGCAAGCTAGCTAGCTAGATAGATAGATAGTCTAACCATCTATACCTAGCTAACTATTTAGCTGAATAGCTAACAAGAAAGATAACTGCTTGTAGCTAACTAATTAGCGAGCTAGCACGCAAGCTAGCTAGCTAGATAGATAGATAGTCTAACCATCTATACCTAGCTAACTATTTAGCCGAATAGCTAACAAGATAGATAACTGCTTGTAGCTAACTAATTAGCGAGCTAGCAAGCTAGCTAGATAGTTAGATAGATAGACAGATAGATAGATAGATAAATAGATAGATAGATAGATAGATAGATAGATAGATAGATAGATAGATAGATAGTCTAACTATTTATACCTAGTTAACTATTTAGCTGAATAGCTAGCAAGATAGATAGACAGATAATTGTGTCTAGCTTTTTATACCTAGCTAACTATTTAGCCGAATAGCTAGCAAGATAGATAGACAGATAGAGATAGATTGTGTCTAGCTAACTACTTTGCTAGCTAGCTAATTAGCTAGATAGCTAGCAAGCTCGATAGATGGGGTGATTAGTTTTGTATTTTTCCAGAAATATCTGTATTTTCTCATTAATTCAGAAAAACACAGCTATTTCTCAATGTTATTCTAAGTGACTATGCTCCCGTAGAAAGTGGTGATACAAGTGTAGTAGAAAAATGTACATAGTACATTTCGTCGCTATTCAATATATTCTTATTTCCTGGTTGGCATCATGAGGAAACTGGAAGACCACATCCATTTTTCACACAGTATATATGATCTATGTTTAAAACAAGCAGAGCTTTGCTTTTAAATCACTCTTGGTCAGTGGCGGCATTAAGCACCTGACAATATCTCTCCGATAAGAATGTTAATCTTCGCTCCCTAACACCTGCGATGCAGCCCCGCCCGTCCTCCTCCAGCTCTCTTTAGTCCTTATGTCTCTCTTTATGTCCCTCTGACTGGAAACCGTCTCCACGGCCAGGGTCACTGGAGACACTCCAAACCACTGTGGCCGCGTTGTCTCCGTAACACCTCGCGTGTTTGGACAGTTGAGCGATGATGAATGGCTTCACGGTAACAGGTTAGTGAGAATGAATATATTTGGGGCTTCAGAGGTGGAGGAATGTGGTTTAGTGTCAGAGCGGAGGTGCCAAAAGAGAGAGAGAGAGAGAGAGTTGATGTCACATGACACACATTCACACTGAGGTCACATGAGCAAAGGTGGGGCAGACCTGAAGAACTGTGAAAGAGTGAAGGCCGTCACCACTTTGCAACAGGTTGTATCTCGTCGTCTGCCTTCATGATTTCATACTAAAACAGGTGTGTTCAAACAAAGTGAGGCCCGCGGGCCAAATGTGGCACATGCACTTGGGGGCTTGTGGCCCCTAAAGGGTGCATTCATATGGAATTAGATTTGTGTCAATAATTTCAAGAAGCAAATAAAATGTTGATTGAATCATACAAAAATATTGTATTTTATTGTTTGAAAATACACTTTTTCTTTGCACTCACTGATTTGTTCTTTGCGTCATGGTTTTTTGTTTGTGGGCGGGCCTTAGGAAGCTGACTGCTGATTCGCTACTGAATTTTGGAGCGACATAACCACGAGCTTGGAGTCGCTGTTCCTCTGGAACTCGTTCCCCGTCGACATCCGACAAAATAATTATAAGTATCTAACGTTTATAATCTTGACAAACATTAGATATTTACAATTATTTTGTCACAAATCTAATTCCATACATTCACACCAGCTTCTTCTTAATCGAACCCTCGTTTTGTGGGAAGTGACTTTTAACGTTATTTTATTTTTTCCAATCCTAATGCTCAAATTGTATTTTCTGGGTAAAGTTGCCCTTTAATGGACTTTAAATTTATTTTCTGTTGCATTTTCATTAAGGAGACAATGTGTAACTGACGCATGAAGACTCTTTAGTCAGATTAAAGCAGTTGTAAACAGATTAGAGGTGCGTTTAAGAGCTGGAGATGAGAGTCTGACTCTGATACTTCAGTGATAATATACACTGATGGAGATTTTTTAAGGATAGTCCAGTAAAAAGGGGGTTTATTGTTTATTGGCCAGAAAATTAGATTATAAAAGGTGAGTACTGCACCAAAAACACTGTAAATCAGCTGTATTCAAGGTGAGTGAAGAAACAGGATGAGAGAGAGTGGGAGGTAAAAAAGAAAATCAATTTTGACACATTAGAGCGATTAGCTTATTGACACGGCGGGAGATTGATTGACGGCGTGGACGCTGAAGAGAGCTGCGAGTGTAAAACAGCCTCTTCACTGATGAGCTCTCTGTAAAGTGATGCTCCGCTCACAGTCACACGGCCGTCCGTCGTTACTTTACGCCCTCCAGAAACATAAACAAGAGAAGAGGACGCATCCAAGCATCAAATCCCCACAAAACCGCTTACACGAGGATTTAAGGGCCACTTTCAGACACTTTACAGTGGCTGACGACGTTGGTAATTGATCATAAATTAAACGTGTGTCTCTCTTTTTGCGGGAACAATGAAAGACATGTTTAAAGATGAAATTAAATACATAAGAATATGAAATTGTTTCATAATATATTTCAGTAAATGAACAAATCAAAATAATTCCCAAGTAAAACAAGATATTATTATGATTTCCAGTATATCTTGTGTTTATTATAAAGTCTAGTTATTATTTTTCTCTAAGAATTACATATTTCTTTGATATATAGGTTTTTATTTTTATGAAATGTGGATGTTTTGAGGGTTTGACATATTATCAACACTCAAATCAAATGATTTTGACAACTTTATAAAAGTTTGTAAGCCGCTCACTCTCCCACACCAAATCCCATAGAGAAAATCTGTGATTTTAGCTCACACCGACACATGAGCCGCTGGTCTACTGCTGCCCCGTGTGGCCAGTTTGTGTCACTGAGGTAAATCCGTACAAAGATTTTCAGACACCAAAGTCAAAACATAACACATTTATACTTAATGATGGAGGCAGCAGTGGATTAACAACTCCTGTGTGCTGTGGTGTAAAATCACTGATTTTCTCTATGGGATTTGGTGTGGGAGAAAACAAACTTCAGTTTACTTCCAAAAAACTGTATAAAGGTGAGAAAAAGTGGCAAAGTTTGAGCTCAAATTAGTTTTATGCACTTGAAACTATATATTTTTGATAATAAGTATTAACTGATTTCAAATTTAGTTTTATTTTGATCACATTTTGGAGCATATGGTCCAGCCCGACGAGAAAACTGCCTAAGAAAGTGATGAAAAGCTGTTTTTGTGTGTGTTTGGGCGACAGACGCTTTTTCATCACTTCACCGCCCTCATCAATTCACCCGCCTGTCATTCCCGTGAGGCTACATCCACTGTCAGTGTCCTAAACTGGACACCAGCGCACTTTGCAGGATAATTTACAGAAGCTGGCAGACGGGTGCTAATTTAAGAGAGTAGCCTTTTTTTTTTTAACGACGTGAGAAAACGGGTCAATTTACAAAATTGCTCAAATTCCAGCCAGGAGTGATTAAGTCACATTATCCACCAACTTATTTCACTTTATTTAGATGCAAAAGTAGATTCTTTTAAAGACGGGATGAGCATCTATCACGAGTCAAAGCGTGGCTGTGAAGTATCGACAGCGAGAGCATCAGGGAAACAAATGATTCAGACTAAATAGCTCGGAAATGAGCGATTCAATTAAGAAGATGTGTTTTCCTTCTCGTCAGCACAAAGACGCGGGCGACGCAGATGAAAAGTCCATCAAAGTGCGTCTCAAATGTGCAAAGACCGTATTTCACGCTGCTGCTGACGATGACGTCGTCTCCGGCCTCGTTTGGTGTGAAAAGTGTGGATATTTTATGTCTGACAGGTGTTTGTTTTGTTTTCTCCTGTGATGGAGGACAAAGAGGACACTTACTGTCCACTGAGCGACTTTATTATGTTCACAGAGACGAGAGGAATAAATGTCCACTCATTATTTCATCACTCACAGCTTCACACACTGTAAAAAGGGATTTTTATGAAAGTAAAATAAGACTTACTTCCTGGACATTGCTCTATTTTTTCCAGGTTTTGCACGAGAAGAAAAAAAGGCATTTGTTATTAAAATTATTTTAAGTGAACGTTTCTTACATGACACAATGTCTGTGATGAGTGGGTCAGTTTGGTCAGTTATGTCAAATGTTTGGTCATTTTTGTCAAATGTTTGTTAGTTTTGTCAGGTTTTGGTTCATTTTTGCCAATTTATGGTCGGTTTTGTCAATTTTTTTATAATTTTGTAAAGTTTTTGGCCATTTTTGTCCAATTTTGGGTCCCTTTTGTCAATTTATTGGACATTTTTGTCATTTTTTGTCAAATTGTTGGTCTTTTGTCAATTAAAAAGAATTGGCAAGATTGAACATAATTTGAATATTTTAAGATAAATAAGTAAACCAACACATATATAGGAATGTTTTTTCTGGTTTCTGAAAAATCTGAAAATATTAAATCAGATTGAAAATCTACAAATCTCCATACATTCACTATCACACTGTGACGAAGTGACGGCTTCAAATTCACTGTCAATTCATCACGCTCCAACAGGTGTGGACGGCTTTAATAAAGACGGCTGCTAAATCTTAGTGGACATCAAAATATCGCTTGACTCTGCAAACGGGGATTTACGCTTCGAGTCTGCAGCCGACTGTTCACAGAATGTCCCGCGCTCCTCTCCAGGCAGGCGGGATTTACGCGTGGCCCTGCAGGGCTCAGTGCGTCGGTCTCCACCGTGGATTACAGGCTACACAAGTGGTGACGTGTGGGGGGGTGAGCACAGAGAGAGAGGGGCGCGAGACGCTGGTGTTTCAGGTTTCAAGGTTCAGCTGGAATTCTGCAGCTTTCTCCAAGTGAAAATCACCGTCCCAGGGGAAACCTACAGGAAACACCGAGGACGCCGTGTCACCGCGGGGTCGTTAACGCCTTCATGTTTCCTCTCCAATTCCCGCTCTGTCTCGTTGTTTGTCTCTGAGGAGCAATAGAATCAAGCCCAAAGAACTCCACTGACACTTTTACAGGGCCACCATTGTCACACTTAGGTCTGTGCGTTAATCGAACTGAGCTGTTTTGGTTTTTTTACGAGGAACACCAACGCTGAGCGAGTGTGGACAGTTAGACTCTGCAGATGAATGTTTCTGAAAACGTCCTCGCTTTGTGAAAACGTCCTCGTTTTCTGAAAATGTCCTTGCTTTCTGAAAACGTCCTCTTTCTGAAAACTTCCTCACTTTCTGAAAATGTCCTCACTTTCTGAAAACGTCCTCTTTCTGAAAACCTCCTCACTTTCTGAAAATGTCCTCACTTTCTGAAAACGTCCTCTTTCTGAAAACGTCCTCACTTTCTGAAAATGTCCTCACTTTCTGAAAACGTCCTCTTTCTGAAAACTTCCTCACTTTCTGAAAATGTCCTCATTTTCTGAAAACGTCCTTGCTTTCTGAAAACGTCCTCGCTTTCTGAAAATGTCCTTGCTTTCTGAAAACGTCCTCACTTTTGGAAAATGTCAATTCTGTGAACAAATCTTTGAAATCAACGGATTCTAATGATTCAGTCACACTGAAAACAACTGCTTTACAAAGTCACGAGTTTGTGTTGCGTGTAAAACCACGACACGGTAGTTTCACGCAGCAGTGCTATGACAACTCCGCCCACATTGAGGAGGAGCTATGAAGTAATGGCAAACGATGATACCAAATCGAGTAGAGACAAACAACCATGTCTTCAGACCAGGTAGTCGTCTATGATATAGCATTTTACATTATTTTTAAAAATATTATAAACGATAAAAGACAAAGAAAAGACAAAAGAACATATGCCATAAAGTAAAATTTTGGAGTTCTTTTTCTTTTGGTGACACGGACCAGAAAGCAGATGTTCTGTTGTACTAACACAGGTGATGTCGACCAGCTCAGACTTTGACCATTTACCTGCATCATCAAAATAATCTTGGAGACATTATTTGAACATTGAAATCCTCCAATGTGTTGATTTAAAGCCAAATGTGAGTCCATCGATTCGCTTCAACCCGAAAGAGTTATCAAGTTCAGAAATCAGGTTTGAAATTCTTTATTACTTTTTTGTAATCTAAATTGTTCGTTATTTCCATTGGACAAAGACAAAAAAAAGAGCTGTACAGTGAACCATTTCAACAGATCATCATCAAAAACTCTCCGACAATCTTTAATTCAGGAGCCCCTCGAAAAGAAATAAAACAAATAAACAAAATTCACATAAAAAAAAGAAAGAAAAAAAAAAGTGCATTTTTTGTATAAACTCCTGTGATACATTTAGTTTTATAACGCTGCTGCTGCTGCTGCTTTACAACCTCAAACTCCAATTTTAGGCAGGTTCCTTGATCACATGATCACTACAACTGCACGTATGCTTTTATTCACGTTTAAAAATCACGACAGAAACCCTGAATGTGTAAAAAGTGTATCGACTACGACGCTCTTCTACCTTTGACGCCAGGCAGTTTTTCCTGAGAAGCTGCCGTTTCCTCCAAGGTCACGAGGTTTTTGCTCACAGAGCAGCGAGAGAGAGACTTTTTATTCCCCTGAGCAGTTTCTTGCTGGAAAGTTCCAAGAAACATACTTTATGATTATCTTATTTCTTGTTTTAAATCCTATAAGAAAGGCAACGGGGGTTCTTTTAAACGTCTTTATGGTGAATACTGTAGCCTTAATCATTTGTTTGTTTATTGTTTTCTAATGAAGGTCTGACGACCACGTTCCACCGTGTCTGCAGCTCTCATCTAGTAATCTTTCTATATTAATAATTTCTCACAACCTCAGGATGTTTCTAGGACAATTTCTCAACAGTGGATGACTAAATTCTTCCTTTTTGAAAGACTGAAGGGACAACATTGATCTGTATTATGCTTGACGGTGGAATGGTACAAAAGGTGCCATGTATATATATGTATGTATATATATATATATATATATATATATATATACATACATATAGGTTTAAAACATATTATACATATGTGACATGAGGCAAATCATTTGGGGAAAAACCCTCGACCTGCATGACCTCTCATCAGATCGTTAAGAAAATCTGCAAAAAAAAAGGTTTCAAAAAAGAAAGAAAGAAGTAAAATTAGCTGCGTAGATGATGTAAACCTGAGAAACGGAGGCTGCATCCACACTACGCCACTCTAACCGTTTATAAATGTGTATATTCCGCTCCAGATAAGTGTGCTGCCGGACCCCAAAATTGAGTTTCTGTTTGAAAAGTGTGTTGCTGCAGTTTAGTGTGGACGTGGAAAAAACAAAAGACCTTTAAGGTCTGTTACGTTGGTCACGATGTCCATTGAATATGTAAGAATATGTCGTAGAAGTCGGAAACAAAAATAAAACATGACTCCCTGTCAGGAGGTCGTGCGGTGTCCCCAGTCTGTCCTCCAACGATGGACACAACATATAAAACAACTTCCAGTTTTCATCACTCTTGTTCCTCACTTTCTAAAACTAAGTCGCACATCGTTCCAGTTCTTGTTTACAAAAAGAATGCATAAATTGTGATCCCAATACGTCCACGTTACCCCGGGTATTTTTCATTAGTAGAACTTTCTGAAACTAGGTCAACAACTAGAGGATGTCGACCAATATGGGTTTTTACCAGACCGATTGAAATCAGGATCGCAGATGTCTTAAAAAATATGAATCAGCGAATTACGATCATTAAAAAATGAGTGCGTATTAACACACAAAATGCTCGACTGGACGCAGATATGTGCATTTTCCTGATTTAAAAAGAAAACGTATGGATGCAGCCAGAGAGAGAAAGATACTCAACAACGGGAGCTTAACACCACATATGGAGACGGGTGATTACTTTGGATTTGGTAATTCAGTTGTTTATGGCAGAGGTGACAAATAAACGTGATCCAGTGGACCAGTGTGCTTCATGATCTCATCTCATGGCTTTAAAAAAAAAAACAGATTTGACTTATTCTCCATATTCAGTACAGTCATTAATCATCAGCAAACCAAGTGCTTTTTACAAACTCTCCTTTTTAAATAAGCAATAGTTTGTTTGGCCCTGCATCACAGGGGAGAGACAATAATTCTAAATCAGTAACTCCGTCTAGTCAATAATACACTTGACTAGCTTTAGAGAGAATCTGAACAGTTTAATGTTGATTAAAGAATTTCTAACCCTGTTTAGGCCCCGACGTGGACCTACACTTTCACAGCAAGCAAAAATAATTATTCACTAACAAATCCAAATGGCACAAGAGAAGCAGAACACTGAGACTCAGAATCTAACTCTGATCTAATCAGTTACAGTCAGTCAAATTTAAAACTGTTCTAGTACGAGTGACGAACCTGAAAATACTTTTCTTTGGACGTCCCGAGTCAGACACGACACCATTTCCTTTGGTGGGACGTCACAAAAACACCAGCCAGAGCAACAAAATAAAATAAAATAAAATAAAATAAAATAAAAAATTCCCCCACAGTCGTAATTACAAAGAAAGGTCACCTGACCCTCAAGTGACCTCCCCTCAGTCTGACATCGACGGCTAAAGAAGCGACAGTGATCAGACTGTAAATCCTATTGCTTTCATTTATACAAAAATAAATCAGCTATAGTGGTTATTCTTATTTCTTTTCTTCTTTTTTTTCCAAGTATGGTACAAAATATCATTTAAAAAACAAACAAAACAAAAACAAACTAGATTCAGGTAAAAGGTAAAGCAAGAAATTAATGTCACGCGCTTCCACGTTTATCAGCTTTTTCTGTCCTGAGCTTAAACGATGGTCCGCGCGTGTGCGATAACGTCCGTGTCTGACCGTCGACGCCTCGACAACAAATGTTAACTTTAAAGTCACTTTGGCATGATGAGCCCACATTCAACTCCCTCTTATCAACTCGCCCACTGACTGGACATTACTGTATACACACACACACACACACACACACACACACACACTCCTGATGACATTATTAGTGGTTTCATTACAGTTTCACCTCAAGATAGGAAGTGATTTTTTATTTAAATTTAAGTTTTGGTGACGCTACCGAGACCAGGGTTGGTCTGAAAACCTGATTCTGATAAGGACACCGATTACAGCGCTCGAGTAAATAAAAACAAATGCATTTTAAAAAGGTCCAGTGTGTAAAATCTAGGGCAGAAATTAAATATTTATATAATATATAATAAATGATGATTTTGTCTGCATTTGTCCCACGAAGAAGAAAAGCTAACCTGTAGATAGGATAGAACAAATTGTTACCTTTACTGCGCTAACCGTGCAGTACAGCAAATGTTGTGACGGTAGTCTTGACATAACAGGACATAAACATCACCTAAGGTGCAGTGCGGAAAAATGCCAGTGGGTGGCAGCAGAGGCTAGTTGGCGCGAGGGCTGAAACAATTACTAGATTATTAATCGATTACTAAATTAATCGTCAACTATTTTGACAATTGATTAATCGGTTTGAAATAAAATGAGTTAAATGTGAATATTTTAACTGTTGAAAAATGCTAATCTGTGTTCCCCAAAGCTTTGTTCTCAAAAAAAAATCAGAGAACTCTGAGAATAGTTGACGATTAATTTAGTAAACAATTTATAACACAATCGCTGCCGCCCCAGTTGACACAAAGCAGTGCAAATCTGCTTTAACTGCTCTAGCAGTTAAGGTAAATAAAACCGTCATTGTCATAAATTCTCTGTAGGACATGGTCTATGCAAAACTAAGCTCTTAATTCTTACACGCCGGACCTTTTAACAGTTGTGTTACACTCTTAATTGTTATGAAACATGGATGTTACTATTAAACAGGACAAAGTGAATTATTTGCTGCATTAAAAAAGGCAGATTCTATGAACACACATAGACGGTGACACGGCAGTGGTCGCAGTTACTGTGGCATATGCATATGATTTGTTTTTAACTGAGCGAAAACCTGGTAAAAACACTTGAACATTCCTTTAAACAGCATCATTTTACTGTGTATATTTCGGTGGTGAACTTGGCAACTTGACAAACACTTGGGGCAGATGTGGAGTGTTAGTGGTGCGACACAAAGACATAAACAACAGAGAGAATTTGTAATTCAAAATAATAAAACTACAAAAACAAATCAATAATTGCTAGCTGTGACATAAAACAAAAAAATCAATCATGTCACAATGGCACACAATTTTCCCTTTAATTTGGGATGTAGTGGAGTTGCAAACACTGACTCTGAATGGAGTGAGTCGAGAAAAATATCCTTAATCTGGCCTCAGATTAACAAACCCTAGTCTTTCTAATACACATGGAGCGTGGACGTGGATCTGTGGATTTAAGCCAAAGACGGACAGACGTTGTTTGTTAAGTGTGTGTGTCGGAGCAGTGGGGCTGAAGCAGAAAACGGATCCGAGCGGCTCGACGAGAACAACAGCGCTAGTCGAGTTTGTCCTGGAATATGTACAGGTTGTTGGTGGTGGCCACCGCAATGATGTTGTCCAGAGGATGCCAGGCAGTGTGGAGGATCTTCTTGTTAAAGTCAAGACTGTCCACACTGATCTCATCCTTCTTACGCTTCCCACCCGTGCTTACTTTGCGAGGCTTCAGGACGGACTGCGGCTTGCAGTTCTCTCGCGACGCCTCCAGGGTGACGTCCTGCCGGTAGTCCCTGTCGAACATCCTGAAGAAGTTGTTGTAGGAGCCCGTCATCACGACGCTGCAGGGACACGAGGATGGCAGATTATAATCATGGAAGAAAATCTGAACTAACGTTGTGATTAGTTTCACGTTAAGTTTTGTTTAATTCCTGGACGCAGACACATTTACATGCACAGTTTAATCCAGCTATGGCCTTAGTCAGACTAAGACAGGCAATCGGACCACTTGCTGACATGACATACACAATGTTATGTGAGTATATAGTAATTAAACAACGATAAACGAGAATATACACATGATTATATGAGTATATAGTGATTAAACAAGGTTTAAATGAGAATATATACAAGGTTATATGATTATATGGTAATTAAACAAGGATAAACAAGAATATACACATGGTTATACGAGTATATAGTGATTAAACAAGGTTTAAATGAGAATATATACAAGATTATATGATTATATGGTAATTAAACAAGGATAAACGAGAATATACACATGAATATATGAGTATATAGTGATTAAACAAGGTTTAAATGAGAATATGTATGTACTAATGTACTAATTATTGTCTTAGTCCGACTAACATTGGACTAGAAGAAACACAAACCATTCTTTTGTGGAGTGGAAAAAACAAACATATTTGCTCACCTGTCATTCCCGTTCCAACAGCACTCAAACTTGTCAAAGATGCAATCGTTCTCGTACAGTGAACACAATTTATTCCTGAGATATTCGTGCACCTGTTTATAATGTAGACAGTAATAATAGGAGATTAAAATTAACATGGAAGAGAGCCAGAACTACGGTGTCTAGTAGTGCTAAACAACATATATATATGTATATATATAAAATTACATTTTTACAAAACAAATTTAGAAGATGTAATACACTTTAACAAATGCTGAGACAAATTTACATATTAGAAAACAAATTTAAAAGTCTTTTGATCCATTCCCTTTGCGTCAGGACTGAGACTTTTGTAAATGTGTTTCAGGATTTGTGAAAAATAAGTTTCACAGTTTGTAAATTTGTTTGCTAAAATGTAAATATGGTTAAACACTTATTTATAATACTGTTTTGCACCATAAATAATGACTGCACAGTAAAACACCCCCATCTTGTGGACAAAAAAGGTAAAAACTACAGCAGACTACCAAGTCTGCAGGGGGAATGAAATGAGATGAGATGTCATCAACAGTTACAGACCTGATACGTCTCGACTGGTCGCGTCTCCATGTTGATATCCCAGATTTTGACGGTCAGGTAGTCGCGGGTCATCACGTAGCGTCCGCTGTGACTGAACTTTACATCGGAGATGGACGAGATGATCTCAGAGAAGAACGAGCGACTGTTTGGATCCTCTGGCTCTTCGAAGACTTCAAAAAAAACAAAAAAACATTTAATTTAGTAAAACTCTTGTAGCTTCAGTCCCGCATTTTTCCCTAACTTTTCAGCTATTTAAAAGTGAATATGTTCTGGTTTCTTTGCATCATAGGACAAAGAAATCATTAAAATAGGAACAATTTTGGTTTGTGAAACCCAGATCGACACTTTATGGACAAAACAACTAATAAAATAAATCAACAGATTATGAAAATAACTGTAATTTGCAGCCAATTAATGCCTCAACTCAAAGATTTTCCCTTAATTTTATTCTACACTAGTTTAATTGTCTATTGTTCAGTCTCCACTGGAACAGACACACCCCAGCATACAACAACAGCGCCCCCAGCAGGCACACAGCATTAACGAAACTGGCTTACTTTTGCTGTATTTGTCGCACAGCGCCGATGCCCTCATGTCACACAGGCGGATGGTGCCTTTGCTGCTGCTGTAGACAAAGGTGTTGCACTGGTTTGGGTGAAACTCTGCTGCCGTGATCACCTCGGTCAACTCCTCCATGTTGGTTGGTTTAATGTCGACAATATCTGAAGACGTGAGGTCAAGGAGGTTCAACAGGAGTACACCACAAAATGGAAAAAAGAGAAACTACCAAAATATACTGGATTTACTGCCATGTTTTGGTGGTCAATACGGAGAAAAAGGTGAAAAACTCATTTAAATCACAGCACGTGAGCGTAAAGTCACTGTGTGCACAAGCCTCACTTTGGGGACATGTGGTGGTATGATGTTTAATTACAAATAAAATGTCCAATAATCAAATGACATGGGTCTTACCCACGTTTCTTCCACAAGCAGGATTATTGAAGCCTACGGGACTCAACGTGAGGAGTTACATCAACAAAAAGGATACTAAAGCTGCGATCAGTGATCTCCAGGTGCCACAGGTTGATCCGCAGGTCGTCTGCAGACAGGTACGTCTCATGGTCACTGTTGACCGAGATCGAGTTGACGTGGTAAGTGTGTGCGTTCGCAAACACTCGCCTGGGGCTGGCCTCAACCATCAAGTCCATGGGCCTGAATACTGGAACCTGAGGGAGAGAGGAGAGCACGGGTGAGGACCATTTCAGGAAAGAATATGTGCATGTGTGTGTGACAGAAACAAAGGGTTTGGATTCATGGCGCTTTTCCATTCCCTTCCATACAGCTCAAGCACAGCTCGACTCAACTTGTTTTTTGCTTTTCCAACAGTGATAGTACCTGCTCTGATGAGGTTCCAAGCGAGCTGAGCCGAGACTAAAATGACTGCCGGCCACTGTTCGGCCAACAATGCCGAACTGTAGATCAGTTAAAAAGACTTTCATGTCGGAAAATGTTCTCAGTTTATGAAAATATCCTGTAGATCAATTAAAAAGACTTAAAAATTCCTGAAAACATGCGTCAGGGAGGTGCTTGAACTGTATAATGGAAAAGCACCATTAGCTCAACAGGTTCATCTGGTAATTTAAAGCACAACTAAACACTTATGAAGGGGTTTTACAGAGGGGGTCAGTATTGGAAAGGCAGTCTACACATGGCGTGTGCACATGGTTTTATTCAGTACACACCCGTAGTGTTGTGACATTGCTGGGATCTCTGTATCTTCCGTCCTCTTCCTTCAGGTTGTAGCCCTCCGGTCTCTTGTCGCGCTCGCTAATTTTCCACAGCTTGATGGTTTTGTCTAACAAACGAGAAATAGCATAAAAGACCTCAGTAACATTATTATTGCCCGTAAATTTCAGTTACTAGTCAAGGTTCACTCACCATTCGTAGATAAAAGGAAATGCGCTGCATTTTTCTGAGGCAGCCATCGGATCTTGTTGATCTTCTCCTCGATTTCAAGGCTTTTCAGGTAGTCGAACTCGGGCTCGTGGCTCTGGAAGGTGCTGTAAACGTTGTACTCGCCTCGACACTGTGGCTGATTCTTACTCTAAAACAATAACAATCAGCAAAAGGAGTTGAAGGTTCAAGTATTAATGCATTGAGAATCAGCATTTCACTACCTGTATGGTCAAGGGACACAATTTTTTGTCTTTTTGCAAATGGTATTTTCTGCTAAAACTCCAACATAATCAGATTAGAGACAAAAACCTTACCTCTGGCTCTTGTTGAAAGATGACAACACGACCACCCTTGTCCCCGGTTGCCAGCAACTCCCCAGAATGGTTGAATTCAACCGTTGATATGATGTCGGCTGTCAAATAAAAGGTGCATTTATTTTAATTTGACAGAAATTGAAGATAAAATTATGACCTTGAATGATAACAGATATGCATATGCATTTACAGTAAAAAAGAAAAAAATATTTATTCAATAAATCAACCAAATTCTGGAACGCTTAACCATAAACAGTCAATGTCTAACCTTTAATTTACCCCTCAACTTAACCAGTTCCTCAGAAATCATGTTCTGTCTCATTAGGAGCAGCTTTTGGTTTCCATGGGGACTACTGGTCTGACAAGATCAGTGTTTATAAACAGAAAATGTCCTTTGGAGGTAACAAACACAAGAAGATACCATACCTACACTTCAGTAGAGATCCACTGTGGTGGATCTCTCAAAGACAATCATTCCCATCAAACCCTACAACATAACAATCAATCCCTGTTTACAGTCGAGCACTATTATTATGAGCTGGTGAGATCCTAACTATAGACGACAGCGTTGTACAGAGAGAGCTTGGTACGACCAGACTCCACACACACACACACACGCACGCTCTCAGAAAAAAACAAAAAACGACAGACGAGTGGAGATGATCATTTCAGCAAGAGTAGAATTTTAAAACACACTATTTCTGTAAGTGTTTTTCAGCCTATCCACAGGCTAGTATGTATGCTATTGACACAAGGGGAGGCCTCTCTCTCTCTCTCTCTCTCTCTCTCTCTCTCTCTCTCTCTCTCTCTCTCTCTCTCTCTCGCTCTCTCTCTCTCTCTCTCTCTCGCTCTCTCTCTCTCTCGCTCTCTCTCTCTCTCTCTCAGGGAAAGCTTACTGTAAATAACCTTGCAATCCTTTACACACAACTAAGTCATCATGTAGTGTAAACATTGCTATATAGGTCATTTGTGAAATTGCTTATTGAAGGCTACGATCCAGTACGGCTCTAGGTGTTCATATGGAGATCAAAATAGTCTTATATACACATCATGGGACATACTATTTGCAAATTATGAGCATAATAACACTTGCAAATTTAATTATGAGTAATGCATGATGGTTGATGCTCATCACATGGCTTAAATACTACATGTATACTGATTTAATGGTTGAAATCTGATTTTTTTTTGCCACCTGTTGGCCTAGCATGCTTAGCATTCCAGTGGATTATTGCATTTCTACGATACCTATTATACTAATTTGAGTAGGAAAATTACTCATTTCCAACTTCTATTTATGCATGTTCTTAAAACAAGCACAAATAAATCTTCTGCATGTTTGTTTGCGGACCTCAAATACAAATCTGTGGGTCCCGACCCAGCCTTTGGAAATGACCTAAGCCTTAGTGTATCAGATTATGGACAGTGTTTTGAGATCCATATCATATTGACCTCTCACCAGAGTTCACCCAACTCTACTACAAACACAAATTGGAGGATTAGCATAAGTCAGCTGACTGGTGAGCAGGATGTTATCCACACACAGGTGTTCAGTGACCACAGCATGGACGACTCACGTTCTGCTACGTCGTCGTCTATGGCTCCTTTGACTTGGGAGAAGCACCACTGAACATCACTGTTCCCACCGACGGCCCCTGGACAAAACAAAGACACAGCATTTTCAATACAACCAAAGCAAAAAAAGGACAACTTCATATGTTTATAAAATCCTTTATGTACTTAAAAAAATGAAATATAGGATATAAATAACAGAAACTGTGGCTGGTGTTTCTGTGGCATAATTAAGTCAAAATCATCGGACTACACTGTCATGCAGTGAGTGTTGTCCACCGAGTCTAACAGGAAGTTAGAGAATATTAAGTTTTGTTCTTGCTTTCAGAATTTAAAACAACCAAAACACTCAATATCTTTTTATTTCTTGACATGTAGAGGATTGTTTTATTCCTCGTATTATGGTGTTTATTTATCAGTTTAACTTGCTTGAATGGCTCAACTTCATAATTGCATTTTATTATGAGAGGTTATCATAACTGAAGCCTGTTTTTTTTGCTCGATATTCCATTTTAAAACCAATATCCACCGATAACATTGTGCTTATAATATCTTGCATTACTACACTAGATGATTTCATAAATACTCGTTATTTCGAAATATTGTGATAATATCCTATCTAGACATGGGGCGATTTCAAAAGTATACGTCACGATTATCCTGAAACAAAAATAATTGTGATTTCCAATATTATTGCAATGAGGTGCAGCCTTCTATGTATGAATGAATGAATGAATGAATGAATGAATGGATAACAAGTTGTGGGGAAAGATGTTGCTCCCCATAGGCACAGTAATAAATATGCTGGAGAGTTAAGACGTTTGACACGAAAATAGAAATTCACCGTGATTAACCTGTGAGTGCTTTTAATCCCAATAAGCAATAATATCGTATACTGCCCCATCACTCATCGTATCACAACTCGAATATCTCAATAATAGCGTTTTGTGGCATCTGTGACGATTCCCAACCCTCTGCATCGTAGTTTGGCAAACTGGGGCCCCCCAAACAGCATCTTGCATATGTCCCCCACAAAGCTAGAAACGGCCCTGCAGCTAACTGAGCAAAAAACACCTTTAAATCTAGCATAGTAACAACATGGCAGTGTATATCTTCTTGCTAATAATTGCTGATAAGATTAATCAGTCGGTTTTAATATTTAACGCATTATTGTGTTTGTAAAAACTCTCTTTCACGCTGTCAAACATACACTCCTAGCATCTCGGAGCTAACTTTAGCCTGGAGACTCAGACAGCCCCATCTGTGCAGGAGAAACTTTACTGAACAATAATAATAATAACAATAATAACAATAAAAACCTCACAAATACTCTGCAGCTTTACCTGCCATGGTGAGCTGCTCACACTGAGCGGGTCTCAGTGGCTCCGGCCCTGGACTGGAGCTGGAGTCTGACCCGGGTCGGCTGGGTGGTTCTGACCGAAGTGCAGTGGAGGAATGAGGCGGCGGAGAGCTGCTCGTGAAGTCCGAAGACCCGCGCAAGTTCCGGCTCCGGGTAATTCGGGCAGTTCCGAGACAATTTTAATCAAAATCCAAGTGAACAACAAGCCCGAGAAGTGTCTTTTTTAGACTTTGAACTCCACTTTGAGATTTCCCTCGCCTCTGCTGTCGCCTCTCCCCAGTACTACACTTTCAAAATGGCGCACTCAAGGCGGCGTTCAGGAGGTTTCAAAGTGACAGAGCGGTGCGGGCGGGAAACGTGACATTTCCTCAACTAAACAGTGGATCATTTGACCCTTCTTCGCGTCCAGGAAAACAACTAGGTGATGCGGATTAAAATTCGTTTCACTTTTCATAAAAAGTATTCAAGACTTCATTAGAACAGCCTTGTAATTCCTCAAACCCCGCCCGTGCGCGTGGTTCCAGTGAGGGAATCAAACGCACCCACGCACGCAGTGAGAATTCAGTGACGTCAAAACGGGAAACTACATTTTATTTAGGGATTAATTTACAAAATTAGATTCAACCTACATAAGTTATGTTTTAAATGTATATAAAATATAACTTGTCTTTATATGAGAGCAGAACAGAGTGACAAGCAGACGATATCAATCTTTTTTTAGTAATTCTATGTATTTGTCCATTTATTTATGTATTTGTGTATTTATATTTACGTATGTATATTTATGTATAGTTTATTAGAATTAAAAAAAAAACAATTTTATTTATTAATTTTGTTTTGTTTTTGTTACTGTTATTTGTTACTTTCCTAATTGTTTTTCCTTTCAATTAGATTAGAAAAAAATCATTAATCCCACTAAAAATGTCATGTATCTGGCATTAAAGCTTGAAATTGTCAATCGAGAACATGGAAAATAAAGTTAAATAGAAGTCAGAACTGACAGAAGTGAAGTCACTTCTGAGTTGACTGGTTCCAGTGAAAATCCTTGAAAGTTTGAATGTTTTTGCATAAGAAAGACAGACAGACGACTTTATTAATCCCTTTGGGAGGTTCCCTCTGGGAAATTAACAGCTCCAGCATCCACACACAGCACTGTTAAAAATAGAGAATAGAATAAAATAAGATAAGAATAAAAATATAAAAATAAAAATGAAAGTGACCCATGCTATATATATATGTATGTATACCTACAAACACACAACACATGTATATGTATATATATATATATACATATACATACACATACACATATACATATATATGCATACATACATATACACAAAGATACATATATACACATACATACATACATATACACATACACACACACATATATATATATATATATATGGTTTTATTGCACATGTTATTGTTGTGGTTGTTGTTTGTTTAGTTCGTACTGTTTGTTTTGTTTGCCCCCTATAGAAAGAGGTTAAGTTGATATTTTGGTGAACGTCTCCCTTATTTGTTACATCACCTATTGTTTCATGCACATGTGTGAGGTGTTGAAAGTGTGAAATGGTGGACAAACATTTTGTATATACTCATGTGTTGACCTTGTTGTTCAAAAAAGATGCGCTTCCCTCTTGAGTCTGATAAAGTAAACAATAAAGTCCTTTTTATCCACATAATACTCTTTATGTTTGCGACACGTTTCACAGCAGTTCAGTAAATATCAGTTTCTAGCCCTCATGAAACCTTAGGGTAATTTTTACTTTTTCCATATATATCTTCTTGATAGTTTTGGCTGTATTAATGCATATGAAGTGAAATGCTTGTGTTTCTTATGATATAACATGCTGTGTAAAAAAATAGTAACACTCAGCACCTTAAGGACATAAAATGTACCAACTGAAAAAAGCCTGTATTCCATGTTATTATACTTTCATTGGCCTCAAACTTTGGCCTCAAACTATTTTTTTTACTATTCAACTTAATTTTGACCCATTTTCTTCTTCTAGGCATGACCTATTAATCCTGCAGGTGGCAGTGTTTTATAATAAATAGCCAGTGGAAGCAGAAACATACAGTATACTGAAAATAATGTGCTGTTTTTTTTTAAATATACATTTTGTGTTTAATAGCAGTTAATATGAGTAATTAATAGAGTTAATTTTGTAAAGGTTGCATGAGGGCTAGATGACACATTTCAACACATTTTCAACAAACACAAACAGGTGCAAAATGGCAAATTTAAAATAAGTTTCTCTGTAGAGTTTCTCCGTCTTTTGTCTCTGCATCACCTTGTTTATATGATTATAAAGACAGAAAAAAGCAGAAATCACAGAACCAAACAAATGCGGCCACTTGAGCTGTGAGACGTTGATACTTTATATATTGACCGGCACAGACCACGAGTCCCTGGAAGGATCTGGCTGATCATTAATGAGCTCTTCAGTGTCACAACTGTTCCTCTGTTTGCTTTCACTTCCCCACCATAAAATACGTGGTCCATCTGGCGAGCAGCAGAGCCCCAAACAGCACTGTGTAGCTGAACAGGACAAACTTGAGGACTTCCTTGAATGTTCGCAGGAAGCGGATGAACAGAGGATCCACGTCTAGATTCTCCCGCAGAGTTTTCTCTCTGTGACCTGCAGGTTCAGTCATGTGACCCATGTTCTTACCTCCACCCATTTCTGCAAACACACATGTGAATATAACATGTAAATTAAATCGGTAACACCATAGATTAGATTAGATTAGATTAGGTTCGGTAAAATTGGATTACATTAGATTGGGTTAAACTGAATAAGATTATGTTGGGTTGATTTAAATTATGTTAGATTACATTGGGTTAGGTTAGGTTAGATTGGGTTAGATTAAATTAGGTTTTGGTATATTAGATTAGGTTAGATAATATAAGGTTAGGTCAGATTGGGTTACGTTATGTAGGTTTAGATGGTTATGGTTAGTTTAGGTTAAATTAGATTAGATTAGGATAGGTTATGTTGGATTGGGTTGGGTAACATTAGGTTAGGTTCTGTTGAGTTAGGTTAGGATAGCTTGTGTAAAGTTGGACTTGTTAGGTTAAAATAGGTTAGGTAAGGTAAGGTTAGATTAAATTGGATTAGGTTAGGTTAATTTGAATTGCAGAAATTAGTCTTTGCCTTAATGCAGGTTGATCTTATATTAACAGTGTTAGGCAACGACACCACTACTACACACATTAATACATTTATATAACACTAAATATGATCACTTTACCCATCACAAAAAAGTAATAATGCTATGATTTCTAAGCAAAGTAACCCTTAGTTACTGGGTTACTAAATCATTTTTTTGTCCTTTAGAGGCCACCACCTCATGATGATGTGTACATGCAGCAAGTCACAGCAGAACGAACGTGCAGAAAACCAATATAAAACACGATATATGGCCTTTCATTGCCTTCATATACAAACAAGGCAAGTGAAAAAGCTTAAAATTAGCTTAAAAATCAATTTACATCAATTATTTTTGTGCAAAAGCAACAATGTTTTTTAGACAATTTTTTATTTAGCGTTTATTCCTATTTGATGTGCAAATTGATTTATTTGTGGCCTTGTAGGAGCCAAAGTGCCTGCATTTCCACGAGACCACTATTAATAATTTATCTACAGTAACTGCAGTAAATGGACTCGGTATTGATCTGCTTATGTTTGTGTTCCTAGTCCAACAATAAAAAATTGCACAACAGCTTCAGCATTTACTTTTTTATCATCAGATCATTTTCAGAGAAACTTGCAGCAAATATAAAGCTGCAAGAAAAGGCCAGAAAATAATTCCAAATCTGTCTATATCGATAATTATCGTGATAAAATGACAGAATATTAAAGATTATGTGTTGCTCTTGGGTGGAAGTTGAAGATGATCATTTCAAATTCATAATTAAAGCTCAATTTCCCTTGATTTCAGTAATCTGAGCCAAAATATTAAAAAGAAATGACGTGTTTGCACGGAGCATAAACAATATATCGATATATATATATTAAACCTTAAATTATTGATATTAGAGGTTTTTTTCTCCTTAATCTATATTTTAGCATGTTTTACTCTTGACTATTTCATATAATCTATTTCAATCCCTATTTTATGTGCTTTTTAAACATTTATTCACTGCACATCTTTTAATCTCACATACAGAATTTAATTCTTATCATTTTCACACTTCATTTATTGCGTTTTTATGATTAATATTTAAGTTGTTTGTTCATGTCACCAAAGCTCTCTACACCTGATGTTTCATCAGTTGGGTTATTTTTTTTAAATCTATGCTCAATTCTGGCCTTAATGTCTTAATTGTATGTGTGTATTGTTACATGTAATTTGTATAAAAAGTGATGTACAAATAAATATTGATTAATTTATATACTGTATATATTATTGTTGAATTATCAATCAATTATTGTTTTTCCTCCAAAATAGTCAAAAGCTAAATGAAAATATGAAGCATGTCAAAGAAGCCAGAATAAATAATCTGTTCTTGAAAACGTGGATTTAAAGTAAACTGCGAGTGAAAAGTGAGATGAAAGCAGGTCGTACCTTGGATTTTTCGTGGAGCAGGAGCTGAGGAGATAAAGTGAGCTCCAGTGTTTCCAGCCCTCGCGTCCAGGTCGCTGTGTCGCTGCCTTTCAGCGTCTCCAGCCCTGATGAGGAGGAGGAGGAGCCAAGAGCAATGACACAATGATCACAAGGATTTGAATCTCCTGGGATCGACCTAATGGGAGTTTTAAGTCCTCGGCGCACACCTGCTGCTCTGCTCACAACACAACAAGAACAAGAAGAAACTCTGTCCACTGGATCATTTTCTACCATCAAAAACCACATTTAACACAATTAAAGCCCAAGTCAAAGTGAAGGAAATCAGCATAGATTTACCCCGAGCAGAGTTCGCCCAAAAATATCAGAGTGGTTCCTGTCAGCAGGTCGGTATCGACTGAGAGAGAGAGAGAGATCAAACGTCCTCGCGCCGGCTCAGTTATCCTCCACCGGAACACGGAGCAAATGGCCTCCTAATTCAATCAGTGTCCTGCTCTGTCAAATCACAAGCCGCCGTGAGGCCGAGCTCTCCAGACAGCACAGGGCCATTATCATCTGATCAGGAGGCCTGTTACCGCGCTAATTGCTCTTTCAGAGAGCTGCAGCGCGGCGGACGGATCCTCTGCCATCTGTCTGCCTCTCGTCTGCGCTCACTCATCACAAATCAGCAGAAATAAATAAATAAATACAAAACAACAATAATCCAAACAAGCGAGGGACAAAATGGCTTCACGTCAAACCAGCGATAGTTTGGTTTCTATTTATTTACATTTGTTTTGTTTTTTATGTTAGCAAAAACAACAATAAACAGAAAACTGACGTTAATATTATTAACATCAAAGTGCATTTTTAATCTTTAACATTCACAAGATCTTATGGCAAGAGGGTGAGACCGAGGAGGTGAGAGGATGAGACAGAGGAGGTGAGAGGATGAGACTGAGAAGAGAGGATGAGACTGAGGAGAAGAGAGGATGAGACTGAGGAGGTGAGAGGATGAGGCTGAGGAGAGAGGATGAGACTGAGGAGAAGAGAGGATGAGACTAAGAAGATAAGAAGATGAGGATTAGAAGACAGATGAGAGGATGAGGCAGAGGAGACTGAGATGAGAGGATGAGACTTTGAAGATAAGAAGATGAGGGTTAAAAGAGAGGATGAAACTGAGGAGAGGATGAAAGCATGAGACTGAGGAGATGAGAGGATGAGACTGAAAAGAGGAGAAGATGAGACAGAGAAAGAATAAGAGCGACTGGGTAATGTAGGAGTTTTCCGTAGATGGCAGTAATGCAACATCCTTCATGAAAAGCTGCTGTAAACCCACAGAAGAAGAAAGGATTTTAGTCGTATCTACATATATACACCAGTGTCTCCACTTAAGGTTATAGAGCTGCATGATATGATCAGAAAAATCATAAAGCCATTATTTAGACTGCAGTATGATCCATAATTGGGACGACATAATTCAATCGTATTTATAAATATTTAAAACTTTTTTTGTCATGCAAAACATATTTTATTTGTAGGTTGTTGAATTTGACCACAACACTGTTTTAGATGTTGCATATGATCGTGTTGGGATTTCGCAGCCCTACAATAAAAAACCCTCGTAAATGAGACACACTGGACCTTTAAGTTAGTAACACTGTCAAAAACAACACACGAGTGACAACAGCAGCTTTAAAAAGCGTGTTGCTGTCAAACATGAGTGAAACATGAGTGAAACACCTGCATTTGGAGACAAAAACAGCAGCAGAGCGGAGTTTTCTGACGGATGGAGACGCGTGATGTGTCCAGGTGGACGTGCAGGTGATTCAGATTCAGGACATCTGAGACTCGGGGCGGTCCATGATGGTTTTGATCCACGTCGTACCGTTTATGAGTTTTGTGGTGGCTATGATGTACTCCATGCCGCTGTCCTCCATCTGAGACAGGAAGCGAAGCGCGGCGATCTCCGCGTACGTCACCCCGCCGAGGAAGAACACCAGCGTCGTCCGGTTCTCCCCCTGCTGACCTGTGAGACGGGCGGGACAAAGGGGACGGACGTCACTCAGACAAAGACACTGAGCTGAATTCATGTTAAAATGACGACAATCTCCGTGCATTTGATTCAGTTTTATAAAATCTGACGGAAAGAGAGAAAAAAATATCAACTATAATATATAAAAAAAATCATTGTTGACGTTGAAAGTGAAAATGTTTTTGTTATGTTATGAAAACTGTTTCCTAAACATTACAAAAAAAAATTGTAATGGAACAAAAGCATGTTATCAATGTAAAATTTTAAAATGTACTAAAAAATGTGAACAATAAATTGTTGTAATGTTACAAATGTGACTCACCTCACAAAAAATACTTCAAGTGGGCAAAGAATTTACAAATGATGCTGTTTATAATAATTAGGATACACATTTTTAAGTGAATATTTTAAAGAATAAGATCATTATGAATCACAAGGTCGAGGAATGTAAGAAAAACACAGGCTCCCCCTTGTGGTAAATAAATCACTAAGACTGTAAAGTGTTTTCTCGTGACAGATGTAAAATATCTATTTAATCTGCAATGCATTAATCCCAGTAATGATCAACTGAACTGTGAGTGTTTTTAATCATAATAATAATAATAATAATCAAGACTTTTCCTTTGTTTCCAACCAAGTCAAAGGGGAATTTTTGCCTTTTCTCACGTTATTAAAATACGACTGAATATGAAAGAGGGACAAATATAAACACCTCCCCCGAGATGACGCTCCTCTATTATCACCTTTTTTACGATCCACATTGAGACAGACATGTAGAGACAGGTCAACCGTCTCATGTCCAGACTCACAATTCTAATTAGCACATTTCAATTTGAGCGTGTAATTAAATCCACTGTTGACATCAGAGGAAAAACAGACCGGTGCAGTTAGATATGAGAGGAGAGGGAAAGAGTCACTGTCAAAACCTGATAAACCACACAAACACAAACACACGGGGACAAACAGGGACAGTGTCTCTGTGGTGACTTCACCGAGACAAAGCCTGGGTCTTATCTGCACCAAGCAGGAAGGAGTGTACAGGCTTTTATTCTCTTAAATGACAGGCAGGGAACACGGTAGAGTGAGGTAACTGTCACTGACATAAAAACGTGGGAATAACTAGTAAGATAACATAAAAATGGGTACTTTATTTTGTAGGAATAAGTACTAAAATAAAATATATCATAGAAATGTGTATTTTATTTTGTGGGAATAACTAGTTAAATGAAAGACAACATAAATGTGTATTTTATTTTGTAGGAAAAACTAGTAAAATGAAAAATGACATAAGGTGTATTTTATTTTGTAGGAATAACTAGTAAATCAAAAGATTACATAGTTGTGTATTTTATTTTGTAGGAATAACTAGTCAAATTAAAGATAACATAAGAAGGTGTATTTTATTTTGTAGGAATAACTAGTGAAATGAAAGACAACTTAAATGTGTATTTTATTTTGTAGGAATAAATACTAAAATGCAAACACCTCTAGAGGAAAGAATCTACTTCCTGTTTTCATATGTGTTAGTGTGGATGCAGATTACTTTGGATCCAGAGTTCAAACACGAGTCTGGACACAGATCATTTTCACGTGAAGACTGTTTTCAAACATAGAGCAGCAGTGTGGACGTTGCACTCACACAGTACTTACGTTTCTTATGAAGTCCAGCAGGCAGCTGCTGTCTCTCCTCAAAGTGTGGACCTGGAAGCATCTTCAGCACCTCCTCGATGCTCCTCCAGCCGGGTCTGGCCAGAACCTGAGTCAGGCGGATGCTGAGTGGAGCGTAACCACTGTACACGTAGGAAATGTCATTGGGGTTCTGAGGAAAGAAAAAAAAAGACAGTCAAAGGCTGTTTTCAAACTCCTCAAACACGTTTTATCATCAGAAAATTCACACCTGTTCATTGGCGTCCTCCATCCACAGTTTGAGGGTTTTCCTGATGGTGGGGTAGTTGTTCCTTGAGCTCATCTGTGGCTTCAGAAGACCTCCCTTCTCCAGGTTATTCAGCGTTAAGATGTGTTCGTAACCGTAGGTCTACACAAAAACAAACAAAAAACCTGAATATTAGTCAGACTTTCACGTAACGTAACGATTATGTAACACGTAATCAGTTAAAGCACCTAATTGGTTTCTATAATGTAGCTTGTCAGATTTAAAATAAGTAAAGAGACGTGGTATAGTGAGAGTCTACACGACAACCGATACATCCCAGTGCCTACTTGTCAAAGCTCCGCCCACAAATCGCAAAAACATGTGGAAAACAGTAGAGTAAGGTGACTGTCACTGACTGATCTGTACGGAAAAACTGATTTCTTCTACATATGTGCGTAAATGAAGATGACATGTAAACGTATATTTTATTTTGTAGGAATAACTAAAAAATGAAAGATAACATAAAAACATGTATTTTATTTTGTAGGAATAACTACAAAAAGGAAAGATAACATAAAAACATGTATTTTATTTTGTAGGGATAACTACAAAAAGGAAAGATAACATAAAAACATGTATTTTATTTTGTAGGGATAACTACAAAAAGGAAAGATAACATAAAACATGGATTTTATTTTGTAGGAATAACTACTAAAATGCTTTCTTGTCAAAGCTCCATCCACGGATCGCCAAAACAGCTAATCAATGAGCTCAGTATGAACCAAATTATTGGCTGTGTTTCTTAATTCTCTCACAGTCAGGGTCAGGTTTTCTATAAGCGTTTGAAATCCACACACACACACAAAATATCCGTGTCTTTACCTGTAAAATCTCCCTCTTGTAATAATCGAGCACCTTCTGCTTGAGGCCGTTGTTGCAGACTGACTGCATACACACCAGACGCACGATCTTTATCAGTGGATCCTTTTGAGCGATGCAGTCCTCGATGTACGTGTTCACCTGCACAACAACAAAAAATCACGTTTAAAATCATGTTTTCAACAGGTACCAACAACAAAAATCACGTTTAAATCATGTTTTCAACACGTACTAACAACAAAATCACGTTTAAAATCATGTTTTCAACATGTACCAACAACAAAAATCACGTTTAAATCATGTTTTCAACATGTACTAACAACAAAATCACGTTTAAAATCATGTTTTCAACATGTACCAACAACAAAAATCACGTTTAAATCATGTTTTCAACATGTACTAACAACAAAATCACGTTTAAAATCATGTTTTCAACATGTACCAACAACAAAAATCCCGTTTAAAATCATGTTTTAAACATGTACCAACAACAAAAATCACGTTTAAAATCATGTTTTCAACATGTACTAACAACAAAAATAGATCAGTAACACGTGAAGAAACTGTAATGTTAAATATTTCTTGGATTACTTGTGCAGGTGACCTTGTCATAGGTTACCAAATGCCAAACACTATATTTTAAAGGCAAAAATGATTTGCTTTGAAGAAACACTGAAGAGTGAACACATGAATACCTTGTCAGTGTCGACTCCCGTCATAAACTCCTGCTCCACTGTTAGATTATCAAAGAAGGCCTCAGAAGCTGGAGGAGAAGAATGAATTCAGTTTGATAATCAGAATGACACAGCAAATCAGAACAGCTAAAAATGTCAATTAAATACAGCTAGTTCGCCATCATACAGTCCTAGGGGTTTATTTTGAAGTGCCACAAGGGGGAGCCTGTATCTCTACAGTGAATTAAAAAGTTCTTATTTACAATTCCTGTTTTTCAGATTCCTATGTTTACGAAAATAACTATGTATCAGAGAAACATGTTTTTGTTAACACTACATTTGTAACGTTTTGGGAACACTGGTGATTAGTTTTTGTACAATTGGTAAAAATTGTCTGTAATATCAAAACTTTTGAACACTTTACGGTCATGTCAAAACAAAAGTTTTTACATAAAATTTGTTTTGTGCTTTTTGTAACTTTTTGGTTACATCAATGATGTTTTTTGTATTATCAGTACTATTTTTCTGCAACATTACAACATTTTGTAACTTTTCCAAAAAATTTAGTAAATTTTTGGTTACAGTGTTTTGTATTTTTAAAAAAAAAAAACACTTTAAGGTTTCTCCGCCCGCAATTTTCTTTTTTTATGTAACATCACAACATTTTGCAAAATCTTCGGTAAATGGTGATGGTTTTTGTATTTGTAAAAATTTTTTATGTAACATCACAACATTTGGAGGTTCATATAAACTGTTTTTTTTTCTAATTATTCGAACCATATTTTGCTATAAACGGCACATTTGTAACATCTGAGCGTATGGATATGAACCAAATAATTCCAGACAAATTCTCCACCCATTAACATTAGCAAATTACCAAATCATATTTCTACCATGAGGTTTTATGTAGCTGTTACGAAATAAGGTGTAAGAAGAATTTAAAGACATGGGTTTATTGACGTACTGGTGATGTCCTTGATGAGCTCGGCGACAGACGTGTGGTTTGCCAGTGAACTCCGCGCCGCCTGCATGTGAGGAAGCTGCGACACAAACTGCTTTATTTCTCCCACGGTTTTGGCGTTGTGTCGTTCCTGTGAAAAATAAAAATAAAAATAAAGACACGATCTCAGGGCAGGAAAAATAAAAGAATGCACTTTACACTGAAATCGTTTATCGTCTCCGCTATCGATTGACAGACATGAGATTATCTGTAGATGTTTGTCACCACTTCCTCATTAGACTAATGCTGTGAAAAGGTCACAGAGATTAGAATCATCAACACATCTGATCAGCAGAGGTCACTTCAATGTGGACCTCAGTATGGACCCAGAACCAGAACCAGGAGAAACTTAATTTAAAACTAAATTTAATTTACACGTTCATTCATTTTAGTGTAAACTGCAATTTAAGTGCTTAATTTAACACCTTCAACAAGAAAAGAGGAAATCTTTTGTGAATATAATGTGAAAACTGACAAAATATATATCACTAGAGGGAGGTCATCTTGAGGAACCTTAAAGATTTGATTTCATTACTATTCAGAGGTTTAGTCATCGATGATTCGACGCAGCCTTACAATTCTTTCTGAAAAGAACATGATTCAAAGTTGAATAATTTCATTATTTTCTTCTATTTGCATTAAAAAAGTGATGAAAAAAGTTACTTTTACATACCGTATATATACTGTACAATATTAGAACATATTCCAGAGGAAACAGGGAAAATGCAGCATTTATGATGGAATTCTCTCAATCTAGCAGTAAATGATGTTAGAAAAATAGGAAAAAATAGGGGAAAAATGCAACAGAGAATGAAGTTTTTCCTAAATATAAGTGTATTTTCAGTAAATCATACGACTATTAATTTATTTTAATGTTAACAGAGATAGTGCAAGTTAATAAGCACTGCTGTAAATGTGAATGAGACAATTTATCAGACAATTTGTGTATTTATTTCATGAAATGATGACGTTCTGGACCTTTCTTGATTTCAGTTTTAACTGAATGACCTGAAGAAAGCAGATATCGTCATAGAAAATAATCTGCAGGGATTAATAGTTTCTGTATTTATATCATATTATAGAGTAAATTCAAACCTCAAAGGCAGCAGAGATGATCTTGGCTTTCTTGCTGAGCGCTGCTCCGACGGCGTTGAAGTTTTTGTCCCGGATTTCAGCGTAAAGTTCCTCCGCCGAGTTCAGCTGCAGCTTCTTGGGCTCCGTGGGTAAATCTTTACTCGTTTCGCCCTGTTTTTTCTGTGCAAACTTTTCCGGCGGCAACTTCACATAACCTGTAAACCAAATATAACAAAATAGTAGGGGGGATAAATATACAAAAGCAGGGAGCTGTGATTACGACACACGCTTTCTTTGCAACTGATTGATTATAAAAAGTCAGTCAGTCAGTACATTTGAGTATTGAATCTTCAGTTCAAGGGAAACTTGATTGTTGGAGCTCTTATTGTGAAGGAGCTAAAGGGTAGTACTTGTTTTGTATCCATTAACATTGGAAATTATATTAAAAAAGAGATACTAAACTGTGCTATTTTGTCTTTTCTACTCTACTGACTACCATCTTCTTCTTCTTCTCCGAACCACTCAGGCGTTATTACGGTTGTGAACTCCTGTGGTTCATTTACCTTCTCTCATCGACTTAAATCTTAATTTTTTACGATTTATGTGGCTTCCTGTAAAACTTCTACAACAGAAACTCCGGAGGACACGCAGACATCAGAAACTGACCGTTATTAATTCCATAGATCTCGTCGATCAGGCCCTCGTACGTGAGCTGCGTGGCCAGCGGCGTGAGCAGGTCCACGTTGCGGTCCAGCAGCAGCAGGGTGTCGAACACGGGCAGGATCTGATTCTGGCTTCCGGCAAACTCCCTCTTCATCCTCAGCATCATGTTGGCGACATGCTGAGAACAAGCAGAAAACCCTGCGCTCATATAACTGCGACACACACACAGACACGACACCACGTGTAATCGATGCAGACTCGCTGCCTCTCGTCGCACTCACCCGTGCACATTCCCCTTTCCCGTATATCTGTGGGATGGTGCCGTACAGAGCCTGTAACGTCATGAGGCCTTTGGCTGTGTGGTAAAGGCTCGTTTGGTCGTTCTCCAGGTAACACTCCTGAATCAGACCACAGGGAATAAAAGGAGTTTGACCGTTAGATGAAACACCACAAATTCAAAAATACTTTGTAAAACATTTCATCATAAGTGAACAGCTTTCTCTCTCTTTCACTTTTATTGTGAAATATTTGCAGGCGCCGCATTGTATTGAGCACAGAGGAGGATTTATGCTGTGTTTCTGCTGTAATCGGTACACCACACAAACACTTAGAGCTGAAACAATTTGATTACTCGACTACTCTATTTTGATAATCGATTAATTGGTTTGAAGCTTTTTTCAGGATTAAAACAAGATTTCTGATTGTTTCAGCTTCTTAGAAAGGTGAATATTTTCTCTGTTTCTTTGCTCCACATAACACAGAAATCATTAAAACAAGACGTTCGAGAACATCATCATTAACCGATTAACCGTGAAAATAATCGGCAGAAAGCATTGAAATCTTATTATTTATGGTGATTTTTAACAGTCTGTTACTGTCCATATAAAAAAAGGATTTCTCTGGATTTAAAGAGCATTCAAAACAATTGCTAATGCAAGCACACTACACAAGTACACGATATATATCTTGCTGTTTTTAGATATTTGAATGCAGAAATAATACGTAGTGCATATTTACAGTAATAATGATTATTATCAAAATGAATTAATGTGTTGATGATTATTTTCTCAATTAATCATGTATTTGTTTGCTTCAGAAAGCGTTGAAAATGTTTAACCAAACATAGAAATGATGTCATGTTTTGTCCACAAACCAAAAAATAATTCAGTTTCTTTGTCATATGGAGCAAAGAAATTAGAAAATATCCACATTTAAGAAGCTGAAAAATCAGAAAACACTCAAAGCGATTCATTCACAATCTAATTAATCTTAAAATCTTCATTTCATAAACATAACACGTTGACTCATAATGTAAATAATTCACTTATAGAGAGTCACAGTGACACACACTCACCCTGAAAGCACTCTCGTACTCCATGGAGAGCAGGTCACCGTCGTAGGGGATCAGGTCCAGGATGTACTCGTCGATGTTGATGAAGGAGCCGAGCACGTTCTGCTCCTTCAGCCGCTGCTCACACAGCATGCTCCGCCGAGGCACAAACAGAATGTGGAAGTCTCGCGGCGAACGCGTCTTATCCTCACTGTAGGTGGCAGCGCAGTCCAAGGCAAAAGCGGGAAATAATAGTAAACAGCTTTACAAAATACCAGCATATGTATAACATCTAAGGTTTACTACATCCTTACCTACAGAACGATGTTTATTTTTAATCAAAGGATGGATTCATTGGTATCAAATGTTCCATACTGACAGTTTGCTAATCGATTTTGATTATTTTATGACACTATTTTTAACTGTAATTTGTGATTTTGTTCTTTTCTGTCACCCTGTTATAAACGTGCTGCTGCCGCCTCAAAATCCTTGTAAATGAGAATTTTAATCTCAGTGAGGCTTTTCTGGTTAAGTAAAAGGCACCATAAGTGTCAAACAGGAGACACACCTGGACACATTCTCAGCGATGATGTCCATGAGCTCCAGTCTGGGACGCACAAAGAAGATGATATTTTTGACGTCAGCAGCGGGGAGCCTGCCGCTCTTCAGAGTAAACATCTTTTCCACTTCATGTTCCTATAAAAACAAACATGAGGTTGGTATTGATTTGTATTTGACCGACACAGACTAATATAAATGATAATTATGGTTCTCTGGAGTTACTTTACAACACAATCAGTTACCTTCAGTAGAGAGTACTGAGCTATCAGTCCAAACGGTCCAGTCAGATATTCATCCCACACAATGGCCTAGAAATGTGAAGGAACAAAAAAACATCAATTACTACAACTATTTTCACAATCAAGTACTTGTTTGGTTTGTAAAATGTCACAACATGTAATGATTTCTTTGTTATATGGAGCAAAGAAAACAGAAAATATCCACATTTAAAGAGGCTGACAAACAAAAACAACACTGAAACCAATTGATAGATTATCAAAATAGGTGATAAATAATTTAGTAACAGATTAATTGAATAATAGTTGCAGCCCTAATGTGCTTTTATTTTATTTGATCCGTGTAAATATATAAAACAATCTAAATTAAAAGCACTTTAGCTGCATATTTAGAAATTAGAATCATATTTTGACTAATGTTAGTATGAAATAATGTATGCTAATCTTATAATTTTCTTCTTTTTATCCAGATTAAAATCTCAATCCGTCTCCTTGTTTCTTTTCAAATAAAGACATTTTACGTATTTTTCATGTGGTTCATCAGTCTTGTTTTTCCTTCTCTTACTTCCTCCCCTCACATATTACAGTAGTTATGGTCTCTGAATTCACGGACGCGATTGGTTGATTGTTGTCACGTGGTAATTTATCGCGCATGTGATTGGTCGAAAGTCCCCGGACCTCGACTACCGTAAAAACTTGAATCGCTGCTCATGTAAAAACCATAAATGCTGCGTCAAAACGTTAAAATTATGATCGGATTATTAGTTACAGGTCCGGGCACGGACTGGACGACACCCGTGTCCGGATCCGGACCCAGCTGCCATTTTGAGATCCATTTGCGATATTTTTAATTCAGTTGGCATCTGTGAGCCAATGTTGACGTTAGTGAAAGAAACTAGCTCCAGCGGTCCCTGCTTTTTTCCGCCATGTTTTGTCGCGTTCGCGTGTTCGTTACCTTACTCCCGGCGCATTTGTCCAAAAACTCCCGGAGGTCTTTTCGTGCAGCTTCTCTTAAAATGTTTAAATTCACTTTTCCGTACGATAGGTGGGCCGCCATTTTCCCCCCGTCAGACAGCGACACAACTCGGTCAGGTGACCGGCCGAGTCATGTGACCGAAGATAGGATACGACGTCGAGATGGTTCACTCCGCAAACTGGAAACTGTACAGAGTATGAATTGACCTATGTTTTGTTTCTTTGGTGCCTTTATGATGGGAAACAAACCAGTTAGTGTATGAGGAAGTGCGTTTTAATGATTTATTTGTTCAATGGAGCAAAGAAATCAGATTATATACATATTTAAACAAGCTGAAAAATTCAGAAAACTTCAAAACAGATTATTTGTCCAACACGCAGGTCGAATTGAGACACATCCACACTGACTTCTTTTTCAGATGTCAGTTTCTTCTCCTCGTTTATCTTTGATTCTTCCTTCAGCAGCTGGAGTTGCTGTTTAAAGTTCTCAGTTATCTGGTCACCCTCCTCCTGACTAGCTGTCATGTTGCTCTCTGATTTGTGTGAGAACTTCTCCTCAGCCATTTTTCTCTCTCATCCTCCACTCTTCCTCCTCCTCCACCTTATTCAGACAACTCTCCTGGCACAGCTGGATCTCCTGCTTCACCAGCTTTAGCTCCTTCACCCAGGCCTCGTCCTTCTCTGCCAGCTTCTGTCTCATTGTTTCCTCCAGAGCTTCGAATCTCTCCTTCCACTCCGCCTCTTTGCCTCTCAGCTCCATCATCAGTTTGGCGTTCTCGGCCAGGGAGTCGATGTGGGCTTTCGTTCTCATCACCCTTTCCTTTGCCTCATGTTTGAGGAGGTCATTTGTTTTCTTCAGTTCCTCCTTCAGCTGCTCTGCTCATCGCCGTTTCTTTGTCTGTCCATGTCAACAGCTGAGATGGTGGGCCAGTGAAGGACTGGACCTTGACATGTTGACCTTGGAGTAACATCTCTCCCGTCCTCCTCTTGACTCGCTGTCGTGTCTCTCTCTGATTTGTGCGAGAACGTCTCGTCTCTCATCCTCCTCTCCTTCTTCAGCCAATTCTGCTTCCACTCAACCTCCTCGACTTGTATCTCCTTCATTAGTCGGACGTACTCTGCCAGAGAGTCGACGTGGGCCTTTGATCTCGTTGCCCTCCTCTTGTCATTTTTGAGGAGGTCATTTGGTCTCTTGACTTTTTGGACCTGCCGCTGCTTCACCCGGTCGTCGTCCTGTCTCAGCGTCGTGATTTCAGCCCTCAGAGATGTGATCTCTGACATGGCCTCGGACAGCGCCTCCCTGAGGACATTGATGGTCTTTCTCAGTTGCAGTGCAGCCAACCTACTCTGCTCATCGCAGTTTCTTTGTGTGTTCATGTCAAGAGTTCAGACAGTGGATGGCATCACTTCAGAAAACACTACACAAAGTTCTTCAGCTGTACACTGAGAGGTTGTTGAAGTCACTGCAGAAACTTGCTCTCGCTGACTCCCTTCTTTTTCCATCAAAGACCTCAAAGCCGTCACAGATGTCAAAGAACATTTAACTCTCAATAGATGAACAAATAAAAGTTGACCATTAAAAACACATTCATATTTATTTATTTATTTGATCTTTTATTCATCCATTTACAAGACTGGCCACAGGTACAGCTGGTTCCTCATCAGCAGGAATTGAACCCACAGCCTTCCAGTTGAAAGACAACTTGCCCTCACTTTTTAATACTTTTACTTCTGTACATTTTATATCAGAAAATGATAATAATAAATGGATGGATGGATGATGATGTAAATGTAGATATTTTTTTCACTGTGACATCTTTCCTTCTCCACTTTAGCCTCTAGGTGGTGCAGTTTAACCACAGCAAGAATTAAAGAGTGGGAGGAAAGGACAGTGATGTGAAAATGTCAGTGTTTGCGTCTTAAAGAGATAAATTGTTGTAAAACAGTGTTTTAATCCTTAACTCATGTGCCTGTGGAAAATGTTACCACTTAATTTCCCCCCTGAACTTCATCTGTAAAACAAAATAACACAAACTTAACAAATATGATGACTTAGTTTGGTTAATATTTTGAATGACTTCAATTTTCTTTCTTTCTTTAACTGATCAACTGGACCATCTGACATAAACATGACTAAATCCATCCTGATCTGTTAAGACGTCGCTGAGATATACACCTCTGAACTTGCTCAATGGGACTGAACCATGTTACATTTAAATTGCTAACAAATCCGTAACTCGTAATCAGATCCAGATGAAACTTTGAAACAAAGTTTGATAACACGTATAATTTGTACGTAGATTATTACCAAATTCAGGTTGATCTCACAAAAACATATACATATAAAAGTATTGTCTCATAATTCTGAGATACTGTCATATCTCACAATTATCTGATACTAACTTGATGACAGCATCTCATAATTCTGACTTAGGATCTCAAAACTATGAGATATTGTCCCAATATTGTGACAGCATCTCACATTTATGACTCAGCATCTCTTAATTATGACTAAGCAAGTCAAAATGATGAGATACTAACTCAAAGTTATGAACTACTATCTCATGATTATGAGATATCTCAAAATCATGACTAAGCATCTCTTAATTATGACTTAGTAGCTATTAATTATGACTTAGCATGTCAAAATTATGAGTTACTATCTCAAAGTTATGACTTGGCATCTCATAATTATGAGATACCTCAAAATGATGACTTAGAATCTCTTATTTATGACTTAGCAGCTCAAAATTCTAAGATACTATCTCAAAATTATGACTAAGTGTATTATACTTAGGATTTAGTATCTCTTAATTATGACTTAGCATCTCCAAATCATGAGATATTATCTCAAAGTTATGATTTTGCGCCTCATAATTATGACATATCTCAAAAGTATGACTTAGTATCTCTTAATTATGACTTAGCATCTCCAAATGATAAGATACTAACTCAAAATTATGACTTATTATCTCTTAATTATGACTTAGCATGTCAAAATTAGCTTAGCATCCCAAAAGTTTGAAATACTATCTCAAAATGATGACTTAAACAGGCTTCGTTACAAAAATAAACAAATCCACAAAACATTGTAAAAAACCTAAATGATGTAACTGAATCTTCAGTGATGATGACACTCATGAGTGGACGTGGATCTGATGGTGATGATGATGATGATCTCGACTCTTCTTAGCTTCACATCACATCACATCTCGGGGTTTCCTTCCCAGGGCACCAAGGGCTTTCCAGCGTCCACGCACGCAAGGAGTGACTGAGTTTTCCCACGCAACGTGGAAGAGGAGGAAGAAGAGGAGGAAGAAGAGCAGGAGGAGGTACGTCTGCTTCTCCTCCAACCGTGACGAAGAGAGCGAGAGAGAGAGAGAGAGAAAAACACGGGTATTTGGCACCGTGCGCATTCACTGACGCTGCTGCTGCTGCTGCTGCATCCACGCGCTGCACAGAAATTCAACCCGCATCATCATCATCATCATCTGAGAAAGGAGAGGAGGAGGAAGATCTCAGGTAGGTTTCACCAATTCCTTCGAAGGCGTTTAAACCAAAAAATGTGCAAATACGCACATTTTAAAAAGCGTTATTTTCATTATTTTTTTTAACAGTGACTCACACAAATTCTGCTTTTACAAGTTGAATGAATGCACCATTTCATTCATTCGTTCACTCATCCACAACAGAGCAGAGATAGAAAGATAGATGATCTGTCTTTTTTTTATTATTAATCCTTTGAATTAAAAAATATGTATGAACATGTGTAGTCAGCTGCTGCTGATGCAAATGAGCAGTTAATTAATACCAAAAAATAAAGCATATGTTCGTCCTGAAGTCATGTCTCTGCAGCACAATGTTGCTGTCATCCACAGCTTTTTTTTTTCATCTACTACTACAGCATAATCTGTACTCGTGTGTATTCATGAATGGCTGGATTAACACAGTACGTAGCAGATTTTAAGGATTTAAATCAACACATAGCTGCTGATGGTGCAACAGCATTATCATCATCATCATCATCAGCAGCAGCAGCAGCAGCAGCATCATCAGTGCTGCTTCTTTTGTTGCAGATGTGATGTGTAAGGAGCTGGTGTGTAAGTCATGTGGTCAGATTGTGTGGTTGCAGTCAGTCAGTCAGTCAGTCAGTGCATCAGTACGTCAGTCAGTCCGTGCATCAGTCAGTCAGTCCCTGGGCGTTGCTGCAGGATTCTTTTTAACGGCGCACACTGGGGCTTCCTGTGGCTGCAGACCTGACAGCTCAAAGCATCAGTGAAGCCTCCAGATGTTGACACTCGAGCAGGTCCTGACTCCAGCTGTGCCTCGCGAGTGTTGGAGGTTCCACAACGGCCACTGATGCTTCATATACGCTGTCCATTTCTTATTTTATTTTTTAGGTTTTTACCCCAATCGACTCACAAGGCCCCTGATTCGACAACATTGATTCCATTAGAGATGTTTCAGTTGCCATAACAATTCTTCTAAAGCAAATCTGACTTGATTTTAAAAACGTGGGAGAGACCACAGACACGTTTAAGTGTTTTAATCCCGAGAAAGCACAGATTTGATGACCCAGTGAAGATTTCCCATGACTTCAGACTTTCGTCAGTAAATAGCTGTTTTGTGTGTGTGTGTGTGTGTGTGTGTGCGATGTTTAATCAAAAAACTGTGGATGAAGTCATGGCTGAGAAGACAGAATCAACTATTGGTTCCGTGGTTCCGCTCACGCCCCCAATCGCTGTTCGGTTGTAAATATCAAACATGTTTGATACTAATGATTTAAAATCGGGAAGACTCTGTTAGTGTTAATCCCTCACACTACAGGATAATTTAGCCAAATAATCTGTTCAAATCAGCCTGAAATCAGAAGGAAGACACCCACGATTGTCGGAAGGGCCAGATCGCAACCAACTAGTAACCGACTTGTTGGCTGACTTAAATATCGTGATAATGATAATACCATATCGTGACTTAAATATCGTGAGAATATTGTATCGTGACTTAAATATCGTGATAATACCGTATTGTGATTTTCCTCCAAGTACCGCCACAGTAAGCTCGCGTACAACTGGTGGTACACGTACCACAGTTTGAGAACCCTGGGGGACTAAACACTTAAATAACCTACATATATATATGCACTGGCACTCATTTTCCCCCCCCACTTCACACACACTGGTTTCTTCAGTGTTTGAACTGGCAGTATCAGAAAAAACAATTATATATCACGATAAATACCGATGATATTTTGACCCATATGTGCATCTCCTCTCCAGTATGTTGCTGCTGCCTGTGTTTGCACAGAAGTAGGGCAGAGAGAAGAAGGTGGTGGGGGAACCCTTGCCTCCACCGCCTCCACCATCTCTAACCGAAGCCTCCCGCAGACCTGAGGCGCTGAGATTAAGCGGGGGGAGGGGAGCAAAGACTGAATGAACGGTGCGAGATATCCGCAGCTGCCTCCTCTGTGGTGATTGGACGACACCCGCGTTGTGCCGCTCTCTCTTTGTGTTCCCGCTGCCTCTGCACAGAGAGGTCGGGTCATTTCACGTTTTTTAAAGCAAAAGAGCAAAAACTGGGTAAAGCTTTAGGGAAAAGGTGGGAAAAAGAGATGGAGGAGTGACGCAAGTGCTCTGTGTGCTTACTGCATTATTTAAAGCTGAGTACGAGCCGGTAAAAACCCTCCAGGTCACACTATTATTGAATATAGTGAATATTTTCTGGTTTCTTTCCTAAAATATTATATATTTATATATAAATAATAATATATCATTATTTCAAGGATTGGGGAACACAAATCAACATTTTCTTACATTTATAGACCAAACAACGTGTTGATCAATCGATAAAATACAGAAAAGATTCACGAATTGTGAAAATAATCATTTAATTGCAGCTCCAGTTCAGGTTCTACTACGAACACAGACCAGCAGAGACAGAGACTGCGTTTAATCCTCCTGATTCTCTCCTGCTGACGTTACCATGGCCACGGTTAATAAAGGTGTACATGACTTTTATGTAATCTTAATTTTTTTCTCCTTTTCCTTTTTAGATTTTAAACCATGTTGACTGAGGCGGCAGCAGCTTATCAAACAGGGTAACGCGCAGTAGAATTGAACAAATTGCACCCACAGTTACAGGAACGTAAACTGTCACAATCGTATTCATAAAGTTCATTTATAATTTTCAACATTTTTACAATCAAAATATTAAAATATAGTTTTCTGAGTGAATCAGTTAAAAAAGAGAGAAGGCTAGATATCACAAACTTGATTTCCTACTCAAACCTGTATGAATGAATGAATGAATTCTAATACCTCCATCAAAAAGGTCATGTTTTCATTGGTGTGGGTTTATCTGTACGTTGTTCCTACTGTTAGCAACTTACTGTCTATGGTTTTTGACATAAAACTGTGAATATTTTGTGATTTTGTTAGATTACGTACTACGTAATTTTTAAACGTAATATGCTTCGGTCCCACTGTATTAGTTCAGTAAAATGTGTATATCTCAACAGTATCTTAACAAATCACTATAAAATTTGTCATGTTTATGTAAAATGTTAATATATATAAGCAGGTAAAGTTTTATACAGATCCAGAAAGTTATTCTGGATCAGAATGTAAACATTTCAGGTGCCGTTACGTAAAACGAAAAGTAAAAGCCTTGTTGGAGGTCTGTGCTCTCTGAGTGATCTTGCTTTTGTTTGTTTTTATTCTTTAAAAAGTAATTTAAAATGTACATTTCTCTAAATCATTGAGTGAAAATGTAGATTATCAGACCAAGACAATCATTTAGCGCTTTTAAAGCCGCAGTGCGTAACTTTTGGGCGACTGTTGTTGCTCTTGTGTTATCATTCCGCCTCTGCTTGGTTCCTCGTCCTTAAATTCTCATCAGAGTGATGGATGAGAATTGATTTAGCGGGCCTGTCTGAAGCCCGGTGATTAGATCCATTTAAACGCTGTGGCATATTGGAGAAGAAAGGTGTAATTAATGTGGCCTTTAGGAACAAGTTCCCCTGGGAGAGCAGGGAGGTAGAAATCTAAAACAGAATCTATCAACCTCTCTATGACGATTTATACACATGAGAACGGGGTTCTCATGTGTTCTCACTGCGATCAACGTATTGGGAGCGCCTTTTATTGTAAAGTGCACTGATATCGCAAAGTGTTCATTCTCTAGTTGTAGCTGAAGGCTCAAAGTGACATTTGAATGACCAAACTTTGCATTTAAAGTCATAAAGCAGAATCCCCAATGGGGCTTTTTTTGTCTCCAAAGTCATGTCACAGCTATTTTTCGTGTGGCTGTGTCAGCAGACTTTCATTTGCTGACAGACATCGTCATCGCGTTGTCGCTGCTGCTTTGCTGGTTGGACGATTCAAAGGGGTAAGAGATCTAAAGAGCGAGTGACTGATAGAGACGGAGATCGGTTTAGTTTATCTCAACACCACCACCACCACCAGCAGCTGCTGGTTTCTTCTGGTTAGTCAGAAACGGGACTCGGCACGTCCTTTTAACGACAGACCTTTACTGTGCGTGATTTAACGGCCCCCGTCTGGTCATATTTGTTTCCCTGAGATTAGATGTGAGGAAACTGAAGGAGCAAGACTGGCCACTGCATCAGCAGCAGCAGCAGCAGCAGCACTTTACCTCTGGGGCATGTAAGGATGAATCACTCACCATCAGCCCAGCAAATGTAAGACGTACTGCAGGTTCCTGCTAAAGTGCAGCAGCTAATTGACTGCTGTTTACTTCCACAGCTCCAGGGCTCTGTGGCTCTGTGATGTTGTGATGTGGCAAAAAACAGGTGCTCAAGATACGGAAATTCCTTTCGAATTGATAAATTATGCAATCGAATCAGCTACAAAATTGATCACTAAAATGTTCCGGTTCATACTGATCTTCATTTGAAAGATTTGATTAGGGGTGGGAATCACAGGGTACCTCACAATACGACACGGTACGATACGGTACGATACAATACGGTATGATGCGATGTTTTTTCCAAGAATTAAAACTCAAATGTGAATATTTTCTTGATTCTTTGCTCCAAATAACAAAGGTGACAAAGACAAACACATTTTGTCAAAACAGGGCATTTGATTAACACTCTTAAACATTTTCTTTAAGCTTTTATTAATCCTGAATATCGTACTGGATCATCCCCACTCCCAGTAGGAAGTGGGCGTGGCCTGTATGTGAGCCAAACAAGGCAGTCTGCCACCAAAATGTCAAAAACATATCATCGTTAACAGCCGGAATTTTATTGCAGTCTCCTTTTCCAGACCATTTTATCGCCTGGCCCCACATTCTGTAACTCTGCAATGAGGCCAGGGGACAAAATAAAGTATATGAATGAAGTCTATAATAAGCAGTAGGACAAAATTTTGTCTCCTGAAATATTAAAGAACAATCACTGGATACGTGTCCCCGAAGGATTAGTTGTGCTCATTCACTGTGTTGCCGTGTTGATTTCCAGAATGAGGTCTGCTCAAACAGTGATAGCGGGATAACAGCATGATGGCGTGTTGGTCAGTGGATGATCTTTCCTGTTTGTTTTACCAACAAAGCAGGAGCTGGAGCTTTGCCCGCTGTGTGTGTGTGTGTGTGTGTGTGCGCTTGAAGTGGTACAATGTTCTTCTCACATTTGAGAGGTGAAGAGTCGTCACAGATGGTTCCACAGATGGTTCCAGTCAACACCATTGTCTGAGAGAAAACATGGGATAATCCTCCGTTAAAAGCCACAGACCTGAAAAACCGACAATATTTTCATCACACTCGTACCTCGTCCTCGCCAGATTGGGTCCACACATTGGGTCCACCTGTTGGGTGTGCGCGGAATTATACCAGGGCCTTAACGCTTTAAAACCGAGGACAGGGCTCAATATCATTTATTTTATCAATCAGATCGTCTTAAATTTCGATTTAAAGGGATACCAAAGTAAAATTAGCGAAATAGTAACCACCGTAAGATTATCTCTGAGAGCTATGGAGTAATTGTTGGGTTTTTCTTGCCCAACCAATGGATAAATGGTGTAAAATGCAATTTTAAAAGCAGTTTGTATGATAATTTCTGGCTATACTGGTGAATATTAGTGTAAACGAGAGGCTTAAATTGAAGAAATTACTCAAATTGTTCATCAGTGGTTCAGGTGTATCATGGGGGTTTGAGGCAATAAGATGAAAAAACACTATATTTTTGCTTTAATGAAGTTGTAAAATCAGTCAAATTAGAACAAACACTTGGGGAAAAAGTGTCAGATTTTGCTATTTAGATTCTCAATATATAATCATATCATGGTAAAATGTCCACTGTACGATATTTATTGCGACATCAGTCGACTCTGTATTTATGGATGTCAGTGAATGAGACATTTTCTTTGAAAAAAGAAAATAGATATTGACTTTTTTCCAAGCATGATGTTCCAGATTCACCACAGGACTTAACTCTGAAAGTGTGGAGCAGCCAAGACTCTCCCGGATCTCAGGCTGTGCCGTTTCTTAATATATAAAACCCTCTGAGCTGCCACCAGGACAGATGGTGGAAATGAAGAAATGAAACATGAAAAGTGTTATTTTTCTTCCAGTTCTTTTTAACTCCGCAATATGGATTTTCTTTGACATTCAAGGCAAAAAATACAGTGCATTTTACTGTTTAACATTTTTTTATTTACTTAATTCCCTTATATACACTGTAGAAAATGGTTGTCAAGGAAGGAGAGAAGGTTATATTTCCAAAAATAAGAAGATAATTACAGAAATGCAACTAACATTAAGGTTTAAGTACCAGTGGCAAACTAAAATATGAAACTCCTACAGAAAATAAGAATCTTTCTGGTGTCAAATGACTAATTATAATTCTTGAAAGTTATAAACGCTTCAAATCAGCTTGATCAAGAAAAAGAATCACATTTTTTTCTTGCCATTACAAATTTTCTTTCTTTCTTCAAATATTCTATAATATATAGATAAAAAGGATTTTACCTTTTTTAGCTGTAGACTTTGTTTTTTACACCGAGCTAAGGACAAAATTTTGGATATCTCCGCTGGCTAGCAAACCAACGTTATGCTAGCTATGGCTAACGCTTGAGACATGATTAAAAAAACAACAAAAAACAGTTTTCAGGCTGAAAAATTCTTTTTCTCCACAATTGTCTATTATTTCTCTTCACTTTTTCTAACATAATATGTTAGGGGTTGTCGACAAGTCTAGGTTTTTTTTTTTTTATCGTAACATGGAAACAGCGTTTTGTGAGTGCCTGAAACGCTATTTATTTACGCCGTCATCGTCTTTTTCTTCTTGTGTTATTTATTTTTATGTTAACTTTTATTATCGTCCGTTGGCTTTTTTCATTCTATCTTTGTTTCTGTGATTACATACATTGCAATTTGTATACTCTGCATACGTTAGTGTTCAGCAACTGGCTTTATTGTGAAAAACGACAAACTGAGTCACAACTAACTAGTTACTTTTTTTTAAACCAACACATTTGTACAAATTTACATGAGGACCCTGGTATACTTATTATTGATCCCCACACATATTCCGTAATATGGCCATAAACTCTCTGTAAACTTTAACCTTGCACGATACGTTGGTTTGATTTTTTTGATTAAATTGTCGCAGCATTAATGGTCACTCAATGTGCGTGGACTTTCACTAGGATTATGAAATCACTAATCTCTGCTGTGCTGATATGAAAATCAACTGAGCACCAGCACCTTTTGAAAACGGACCTGAGTAAAAGTGCTGAAGTGAGTCCAGGGAGACTCAGCGATGGCCTTAAGTAAATCTGGGTAAAGGATTGTGGGACGGCGGCTGCAGCAGCAGCACTTTGAGGTGACCTCCATTATGTAGTAAGTATGTTTTAGCCCGAGGCCTCAAAAATTACAACTAGAAGGAGAACAATAAATTAACCTGAAACCAATTGTGGTAACTCGATCGATCTCCGATTCTCATTAACCCCGTTTCACAAGTGTGTCATTCTTCAAAAGACGGTGAGGGAATTGTTGCCTTGGAAATTCAAGAGAAGCATCACTTAGTGTCACTTTATCCAATACAATCTATAATCCAGGACACTGAGAGTTAGCGAGGAGTGAAAACGGGCAACAAAGTCAGTCACACGTTCTACTTTTTTTTAATTTAAATGTTAGATACAGTAAAAAAAAAAAAACATTTTCATTTGATTTATCTGTTAATTATTTTTTAAATTACTTGACTGACTACAGAGACTAAGATAATCCACATGTATTTACCTCAATTTAACAAAGGGAAAATAACAGATTCACACATAATGAAGTGAAAACACCTAAAAACTTACTTCATCATTTTATTGTAAAATAATTGTATGCCAATTTACAACTTGTTATAGAACAAAGAGCTCGATAGTGACAGATTATATGCTGCTGTAGATAATCCATAGTATTTGACTTAGAAATAATCACTAACTGTTGCTTATTTTCTTTTTTCTTTTTTGCTTTTATAATTTAATACTTTGTAATATTGTTGCTTATTTGTATATTCTTTTCTATGACTTTTTGCACTATTTGTCACTTGTTGACCTCTGACCTCTCTGCTGCTGTAAAAAAGTGAATTTCTCCAGTGTGGGGATCAATAAAGTCTAATCTAATCCAATGTAGTTTAGTCTCATCAAGTCTAATATGATCCAATGTAATCTAGTCTAGTTTGGTTTAATTTATTCTAGTCTCATCTAGCCTAGTCTAGTCTAATCCAGGTTTACCTAATATGGTCTAATCTAACCTAATGTAATCTTGTCTAGTCTAATATAGTCTAGTCTTGTCTAATCTAGCCTGATCTATTCTATTCTAATTTAGTCAAGTCTAATCTAATCTAGTCTTGTCTCATCTAGTCTAGTCAAATCTAATCAAATCTAATCTATTCTAAACTAATCTAGTCTTGTCAAATCTAATGTAGTCTATTATAATTTAGTCTAATCGAATCTAGTCTTGTCTCATTTTGTCTAGTCTAACACAATCAATCCTCGTCTAATCTAGTCTTGTTTGATCTAGTCTAGTCAAATCTAATCGTGTTGAGTCTAATCCAGTCTTGTCTCGACTAATCCAGTTTTGTTAAATCTCATGTAATCCAGATTAATTTAGTCTAGTGTAATGTAATGTAGTCTATTTTAATTTAATCAAGTCAAATTGAATCTTGTCTCGTCTAATATTATGATCAATCCTAGTCTTGTCTAATCTAGTTTAGTTTAATCTAATGTAATTAGTACTCTACTGTAATCTGAGTCACAGATCCACAGAGAAAACATGTTTCTCTACATGTGTTTTCTAAAGTGAGTGAGTGACTGTGTGTATGTGTTCATACGTGTAGATTATGTACAGATGCAGATCTGTATGTTCTAAATCCATCCTCACCTCCTCCACATGTCACAGAGAAGCTGCACCTGTGTTGATGACTGTGTTCCTGGTCAGTCCTGCTGTATTCATGTGTTCATACGCTCTGTGGTGAACACTCACTCCGCTGACGGTCATGTCACTTAGTCGGCAACATGACATTTAGCCTCGGGAGCGAGAAGAGGAAGAAGAAGCCTCCTCTTGACTGAATCAGCGGCTCCGGGAGGAAGAAAGATTATGACTTGTTGTCACGGATGACGCAGATTAAAGACCGCGTGATATAAACTCGGCCTCAGAGACGATGACTGTGTGAGAGTCAGAGACGAGTCACCGCGCGTACGTATGAAAACACGGATCAGTGTGTCACAGTTTGCTTGAACAGGTCCCGAAGGTACAGAAGGAAATCTTCTCTTCATGATATTATCATGCGTCGCGTAAAACCCCCCAAACCTGCTTCTTTCCAGTCTTTGCAGGATTATACTGGATTTAAAATGTTCACTAAACACGGTAGTTTTTTTTTACTTAAATATATTTTCTAATATTATTAAAAGCAAAGCAGATTTTCGACAGACAAACACATTTAACCTTGGTTGACATCAAATTCAAGGCCTTTCCAGGACCAATTCCCCTCAAATTCAAGGAGCAAATGTGTTGACACAGCTTCACCCTTTAAAGGACACTCATTTGAACTACTTGGAAATTCAAAATGTCAACCTTAGAGTGTTATTGGAGGATATAACTAAAGCCTTTTAAAAAAATGTGTTACATTTTTTATTTTCATGTAGAAAATCAAGGTCCATGAAGGCACCATATATGGTTCCTTGCCCGTCTGTGGATTTTAGAACATTTTAAAACAGTGTTTTCATACCCTGGTCCTCAGGAACACCTGTCCTGTGTGTTTTAGATGTTTTTCCTGCTCCAACACACCTGATAGATTTCATCAACTTACCATCATTAGATCTATGAGATCAACTTCACTTCTTTCTTGTACTAAATTCAAGCACTTTCAAGAATTTCAAGGACCTGTGATCACACTGTGCTTAGTAATTGGCATTGATACACAGAGACAATCAGCCATTCACTCTCTCACTGACACCTGACGTTAGTTTCTCGTGTCCATTATTAGCTTGGACTGTGGTAGGAACAAACGTTACACTCGTGAATGCAACCTAACTTTAATGACTTTAAAAGGTTTTTATTACATTTGGTCTTTATGGGGGTGGGAGGGGGATCAAGACTAGATTATTTGCTAAGATTTTGAGTCTAAAAACGGAGCCGTCTGAGTGTTTAATGCACTCGACGACTGGAGATAAGCTTTTGCAGTCAAAGAGTGAACAAACAGGCCGACAACACTCAGCAGCACTAATGATGAAAGTGTGAGCTGTGAGTGTGTCTGAGCTTTTATCTCTCGACAGCGGGGCCGGACAAAATGGCTTATAAATAATATCTCAGTATTTTTAGGCGTGATACATCTCGATATGAGTCTGAACAAAGGGCTGTTAGAGCTCCAAGCACATGAAAAGTTGTTCTCTGTTAAGAGGTTTGTGCTTCTCACAGGACGGCGACGATGCATTTCGCTCCCTCCCATCTTAAGTGCTTGAATTTGTGGGAATTGGTCCTGGAAGGTCGTTGAATTTTGTCAACTAAGGTTCAATGAAAAAAATCTTAGCGTGACCTTAGATTTTGCTTTCAAACTTCACAAACAAATTGGTTCTGTCATAAAAACAAGCGTTTACTACGGTACACGTTAACATTATCATATCACCCCAAAGATGGTTGTCGTTTTAGGATTGATTTAAGAGGGGAACATTCTTTGAAAACCTATTTTTTTCTCCTTGGCCCTTGAGCTTGACTCCCAATTTCTTGTGTTCTTGTCTGTGGTGCAATATAATGTAATTTTCCTATTGTTTCATGCTATAATTTAATCCAATCCAATTTATTTTCAAGCACATTTAAACACAACATTGTTGACCATTCATTGTTACCCTTCAGGGGAACATACATCTGACAATCGTCTGCATAAAAATGCAACGGCATGCCGTGTTTCTGCAAAAAATAGAGCTCAGGGGAAGTAGATAGAATGAGAACAGGAGGGGCCCGAGCATTGAACTCTGTGGCACTCCACTACACGGCATGACTCGACTCTTTTGCTTTTCCATCAGTGATAGAACCTGGTACCTGGTGTGTTTTTTTGGTACCTGCTCTGTTGAGGTTCCAAGCGAGCCATGAAGTCATAGAAAACGACCCAAACCGAGTAGAGTCCATGTCCATCTGAACACGGAAGCTTTCCTCTGTTGTTTTGAACATGCTCTGTCAATAAAATGTGAGTTGACTGGAGTCTGTGTTTATTTCAGACGCAGAGTGTGTGTGTGACGGCGCAGCATGACGGACACGGTGATGAGCAGCAGCTCAGATCGCTGGATGTCCAACGACAGGCAGAGGAACATGCAGCATTCTGGGTAAGTGTGACAGACTTTGACAGTCAGTCAGAACGGCATTTTTTCTGTTTTTAAAAAATTAACTATTCCTCTTCTTTGTTTTTACCTGCACTTTTCTGACGTTTGGCCTTTGACACCAGTGAGAAAGAACAGTAAGTTATCACCTTGTTATTGTCTGTGTTTGTGCTGTGTCACTGTTCACACTGCTGTGTCATGTGTTTGCTCTGATTTTAAAGAAAATATCTGTTTTCCTGTGTTTTGTTTTACTGGATAAAACCTGGATTTTTTTCTTGGTAGTTTGAACACAGTCTAACCTGTAGAAGTACAGTAGATTTTTTGACTTTATATTTACACGATTTCCATTTGATAAAATATAACTCATAACAAGAACCACAAAAAATGTGCTTGAATGACAATATAAGTCTTTCTGCACTGCAGTGCAATTATATACAGTATATTCAACAAAATAGTGTAAAAATTAAGAATGAAATATATGAAACAGGTCATAAAAAACAAACATTTATCAAATAAATAACATTTTTACGTTTTGTGCATAAAATGTGAAGTTTTAGTGACAAAATGTCAAGTGTATTAAGTTTCTAACAACAAAAATGTGTAATTTGTAAGAATTGCGCATTTTTCGGCTTAAATATCGGCTTGAATAATCGCCCTAAATGAACTATTGTTTTAAAACCATAAAACATTCCCACGACGGAATCAATATCATTCTGTCCCCCATCTCTTCTCTGTCCCCCCATTTTTTCCTTTCACCACAACCTGCCTTGGCAGATGGCCACACATCTTTGAGTCTGCTTTGAGTTGGCTCATTGTGTGAACTGTTGGGTTTCTCTGCTCTCGATGATGTTGTCTTGAGATAATGTAGTTCATGTTGTGATTTGGCGCTATACAAATAAAGTTGAATTGAATCAAGACACTTTTGTTCTCACGATAACGCGAATTTGGCGATTCCGTTACATCCGTGTCATTTAATTTAACTTAAAAAACAACAACACAAAGGTTGTGTAATCTAAAGTGGAGACTGTGTCGACCTACAGGGGCAACTGGACCACACAGCCCGGTCCTGGTCCTGGTCCTGGTTCCAGTCCAGACCTGACAGACGAGGAGAAAGAGATCATAAACAGCGTGATCGCCCGTGCTGAGAAGATGGAGGCCATGGAGCAGGAGAGAATCGGGTAAGAGTTCGTACAATGTAAAAAAAAAAACAACAAAAAGAACTGAGTGACACTGTCAGTGATTTATTTGGACGTGGTGACGTTTTTTGTGCAGGCGCTTGATAAACCGCCTGGACGACATGAAGAAGACGGTGTGTGGGGACGGAGTGTCCCGCTGTCTGCTGTGTGGAGAGCAGCTGAACTCGCACGGCGTCACCGGTGTGGTGTGTGAGGACTGCAAAAAGGTAAGAAACACGTACTCAGGATATGATGAATGATTTCACTAACGCTCACCCGGAGTCGCAAAGATAAAGGGTCAAGCAGCTTTGTCCCCACTGTCATCATTTTTTAAAATAAGTAATAACTCTTAGAAGAACCTCTTGAGATGTTTGATGATTTATTGGAGTCTTTTTAGTGTTTAAGTTGAATTTTAAACAGTCATTTTTCACTGTTTAGTCAGTATAGAGATATACAGAAGGTCGTAATGAGATCATTTTTACTCCCCCCTTTGCTGGTTTTCTCTAATACCAAGGATTAACAGGATTATGGTTTTTATTTAAACATCATTTCTGCACTGTTTGTCTGCATTAACAAGTTTATTTTATTAAAAAAAAAACAAGATATTTCTCCCCCTAAAAATAGATTTCAAGAAATGTATCTTTGCTCTGTGTTTATGAATTAACACAATCATTTTTCCTGAAAATGTTTTAATTCTGCTCTGTTTATAGAGAAGATAAGATCATTATCTTCTCTGTTTTTATTAATTAACTAGTCAAACGTTCCAAATATGTATTTCTGAATGAAATATTATACTTTTACACTGGAGGTTTCTCAGGTGAAAGACATTTACAGATTCAATTGTCAAAACACAAATGATTCATAACTAATGTGCTGTAGGGAGATAAACATGGAACTGTGGCCTAATATTCATCTCTTTTTTGAGCCAAAAAATGGATAATCAGCATAAAAAGCCGAGGACTTATATAGTGACCTGTTGTATTTGTATTAATAACGTCTCGTAAACGTCTCTATTGTCTCCTCCTGCGCAGAGCATGTGCAGTAAGTGCGGCACGCAGTGCGGCAGTCGCCCTCGCGCCGTGTGGCTTTGCAAGATCTGCCGAGAACAGCGAGAGGTGAGGACGTCACACGAGTCAAACAAACAAGAGACCTTAAACAGTTTGTTTATTGGACGGTTTATAAAGACGGATAAAGGACGTCTTTCGCTTGTGTTTTTTCCTCAGGTGTGGAAGAGGTCCGGCGCCTGGTTCTTTAAAGGTTTTCCTAAGCATTTCTTGCCGTCACCCATGCCATTAACTAAAAAAGAGGCGGGAGCCAAGGAGGCGGCGGCGGCGGCGTCTCGCGAGAAAGCAGCTCCTGCGGCCAGAGAAGACACGACCCAACCTCAACATGCAGGTACGTTTAACCTGCAGGTTATCTCTTTGGAGACAATAGGCAAAAGTAATAGAGGAGGGAATCTACTGGTTCCAGGTGTGTAAATATGATATAATACCCAGATTATTTCAGATACGCAGCTGAAAAACCGTCACCTGGACGCAGAAAACGATCGAATGAAATGAAAACGCCAGAGTGCGGATGTAGCTTCAGTCATAAAATTACAGTTTTGACCACAAAAGTGAACACATCTAGAAAAATACCACAACCTTTTATTATTTGGCAGAGGAGTGCGGATGAGGAGCTCAATTAAGCTGTTGGAAGGTGCGTGCTGTGACATGGGAAGAGCCTCCAGGTGGTTCTGGCATGATCACAGAACCACTCCACACTTTCACTACCTGTGCAATGTCTTCTCTTCATCATATCATAAAATGTAGAGGGGAGCTGGAGCAGACAGACAGGCAGGCAGGGCTGTAATACTCTACCTGCTGCATATATAAAGTATTCGGCTGCCACAGCTTGTTGTAATGCATGTAGGTCAATGTCTTTGCAACGGAAAAGCTGCAACATCAAAAGTCTGCAGAGAGGGGAGAGAGTATTACAGGTTCCACTGCAGCAGGAGCCGGGAGTGGTTTTTGATTATGCTCATACGTCTCTCCCTCAGGGTTCGGGTCGCACGTGCACATGTGTGCGTACGAGCACCCAGTTCTGTTAATGCTAAAATCAGCATCTGTGGCAGTGAAGTGTTCTAACATCTGGATTTAATCTCACTTTACAATTAGTAGTATTTGTGCTTTCTTGTATTCTTTGAGCACTGTATGTGGATACATTTCCATGGTTACTATCTATCTATCTATCTATCTATGATTTATTTAGTTGTCAATTATTGATCGATATAACAGTAAATGCCTGGTTCGTGGTGAGCGACCTGCGCTCTAAATGCTTGAAGGTCTGTGTAACTTTAGCGTTTGTCTCTTTGTACAACTTCGTATTACATTACATTCGATATTTTCCTCCTTCATTGTCCCCTTGAGGACATTTTTCTCAGGCTCAGTGTCGCTACATTATTCATGTAGGAATCGTAGTAAAATCACAAACCCCCCCCCCCCCATAACATTTACAATCAAAATAGTTTGTTTAGGATATTAATTTAAAGACACAAAACATACAGATAGTTTAATTTTTTCCAAATCCTAAAATAGCAGATTAAAGAAAACTAACTAAACTAAAGTTTGTCCAGGACAGGATTTTAAATAACCTACAGAATCCTTTGTTGGATGTACTGTAGGTCGTGAACTCTTGTGCTGTTTTGGGGCTGGAAGTTTTTCTTCTTGCATTGTCTCACATTTTTTCTGGGTGACAATTTGCCCAGTGTCTTTTCATAGAGCTCAAATCCCCTGACATGTAGGTCACCGCAGTCTGGCACAGTCTGTATGTTGTTGTTTTTTGGGGGGTTTTGTCCATCACCTTTTCTTCTATCTCATTTCATGACTCAGGGAAACCAGAGTTACGTGTAAAAAAACTTCATCATAAGACCACGGTGGTATCAGGACACTTTTGTCCCCATGACATCAGGACATTGAGTCTGTGTGTTTACTGTATTGTTGGTTATTTGTAGGACCAGAGCCACAGGGCCGTGCTGGTTACCCACCTGTAGCCCCCAAACCGGCAGCCGCGCAGATGGCTACCGGCGGTGCTGGCCCTCAAGAGGGAAGTCCAGTGGTGATGAAGAAGATGGTTCCTGTTCAGAGCTCAAGACCTCAGTCTGCTGCGTCGGTCACTGTGGCCCAGCAAGGTGAGAGGAAGCTTTGCATGTTTCCCAAAGATTTAAAGAATTCTGGAACCAGTTATTTCATTTAAAACCGCCTTGAAATGAGATTGCGGAAAAGAATATTAGGTAAATAACAATGATAAACTTTGGACATGTCAGTTTGTCTGAGTTGCTGGGGAAGAAGGTGGACTAGAACAGGAAACACAACAATATGGTCCTTCACCTGAAAAGCAGACATCTCTGCACCACTGAGAGTATGAAAATGCTGACTCATGCTAGCCAAACACACTGCAAGTTTGCTTGAAAGTAGTGGTTTGTCTGCTGTCTATTGAGCTATGTATCTATCTAACTAACTATGTATTTAGCTAACTATCTAGCAAAATATAGTTGGCTAGATCAATCTAATCTATTGAGCTAGCTAGCTATGTATCTAGCTAACTATCAAGCTAAGTCGTTAACTAAATAAAGATTAAATATAGATAACTAGATACAAATATCAAGCTAGCTAGCTATGTATCTAGCTAACTATCAAGCTAAGTCGTTAACTAAGGATTAAATATAGATAACTAGATACAAATATCAAGCTAGCTAGCTATGTATCTAGCTAACTATCGAGCTAAGTAGGTAGCTCAGTATAATTAGCTAGGTCTATCTATCTACTAGCTAGCTTTGCTAGTGCTGCTAACAGCAGAGACTACATGTGTGACCGCATGCCATTATTTTATTTGTAAATTAATTATTTTCTAAAGTTGAATTAATTAAAATGCTGGTTTATTCAAACTTAAGTTAGGATTCTCTTCAAAGTTGCGTTATTAGCAAAATATTGAACCATTTATGTGTATTGTGAATTTTGGAGTTTAATTTGTTTTCGGTGGTCTTCTTCGTGACATTATTTTTGGTTTTTGAATTTAAGATGTTGTGTGTCTTGGTTCTTAAGTGTGGATTATGATCAATCAACAGATATGGATTCATGGTTTCATGATCGCAAGTCTATTGACACATGACTTGACTGTGGTTGCAGGTTCAGTGGCAGGAGATGGAGGTGCGTTCTCCTCTGGGGCCGAGCAGAGAGCGCCACCTGCGGTGAGAGAGGAGAGGAGGCAGCCTGCCTCCTACGGCTCTGTCCCCGCCCGACAGCAGCCTCCCCCGGCTGATGAGGAGGAGGAGGCCAACGACTATGACTCCGATGAAGCCAGTGAGTGCACCATCTGTTTATTCTGCTCATGACTGGTTGTGATCTTGTTTAATTTTAACTCGTTTAGCCTGACATTAATCATATTTTTTTCAATAATTTGCGGGAAAGTTGCACCAGATGGGGCGTTTATTTTGTAAATGAAAATAAACTAACAGAAAATTGTGGGCATTTGTGCTCTTAATTTGGCAGCATTCATGATCCCCTGAGTCATTCTCTGCTGACGCTTGATTTGGCCTTTTAGCCGACCACTAATACATCATATTGATAAAATAACCAATCGCCCGAGCGAGCGGCGAGTATTGTTCCTGCAGCTTCTCTTGAACTGGGTGGAAAATGACAGATGATAAGCACCATATGTTGTCGAAGCATGAAAATCAATATGCAAGGAAGTCAGCAGAGGGAAAGTGTATCAGGATGTGAATCGCTAAATCAATAATGAAACATAAGCTGCAGTGCAGTCCAGAAAGCATGAGACGTCTTCCTTTTTTCTTCTACATGGCTTTTGTTCGTAGCTACTGAAATATTTTACTCACTTATCGATTTAAACAGTTAAAAGAGGCATTTTGTGTTTTAAATTTTGAATAAGGGGTTGTTTCTTTAGATGCAGTCCTGGTCTAGACTCAAACTCGGTCCCTAAAAGTCTTGGTCATGTCCCTGTCTCACTCTATATAAGTCTTGGTCTTGACTTGGTCTCTGTCCCGTAAAGTCTTGATCTCATCTTGGTCTTGATTTCCTAAAGTCTTTGTCCTAATTTGATCTCTAATTCTAAAAGTCTTGATCTTGGTGCCTAAAAGTCTCGGTCTTGCCTTTGTTTTGATCCCTTAAGTCTTGGGCTTGACTTGGTCTCTGTCCATATAAGTCTTTGTCTTGTCTTGGTCTAGATCCCTAAAATGATTGGTTTTGAGTCAGACTCAATCCCTAAAAGTCTGGGCCTTGATTCCCAATAGTCTTTGTATTGAATTGGTCTTTGTTCCTTGAAGTCCTGCCTCTAGATCCCTAAAAGTCTTGGTTTTGACTTAGGCTAGGTCCCAAAAAGTCTTTGTCTTGTCTTAATCTTGACTCAGTTTCAGTCCTTTAGTCTTTGTTTTGTATTAGTCTTGGTCTTGCCTTGGTCTTGTCTTAGTCTTTTCTTGGTCTTGAAGGAGTCTCGATCTCTGAAGGTCTTGGTCATAAATCATTCTTAATCCCCAAATGTCTGCGTCTTTTCTTTGTGTCAATCCCTTAAAGTTTCTGTCTTGATTCGGTCTCAATCCTCTCAATGGTCTGAAGATACTTTGGTCTTGATCCTGACTCAGTCTCACTTGTTGTGGTCTTGATTGCGCCGCATGAGTTCCTTTATCGCGATGCAAAAAATGTCCAGCAGAAAGCACGTCCAGGCCTCTAGATCCCTAAAAGTCTTGGTTTTGACTTAGGCTTGGTCCCAAAAAGTCTTTGTCTTGTCTTAATCTTGACTCAGTTTCAGTCCTTTTGTTTTGTATTAGTCTTGGTCTTGCCTTGGTCTTGTCTTGGTCTGGTCTTGGTCTTTTCTTGGTCTTGACGTAGTCTCGATCTCTGAAGGTCTTGGTCATAAATCATTCTTAATCCCCAAATGTCTGCGTCTTTTCTTTGTGTCAATCCCTTAAAGTTTCTGTCTTGATTCGGTCTCAATCCTCTCAATGGTCTGAAGATACTTTGGTCTTGATCCTGACTCAGTCTCACTTGTTGTGGTCTTGATTGCACCGCATGAGTTCCTTTATCGCGATGCAAAAAATGTCCAGCAGAAAGCACGTCCACTTCTGAACGTCCCCCACAACCGTTCGGTGTTGTTTTCTCCAGACCAGAGTCTAGTTTCTGGACGTTGGACTCCTTCAGGTTCTTTCATGAGTCCTTCACTGACGATAAGCTTCCATCTGGCCACTTTGTCATCAGGCCCAGCGCGGTGGAGGGCTGCAGTGACGGATGTCCCTCCGGAGATTTCTGTCATCTCCACACAGGATCTCTGGAGCTCAGCCAGAGTGACCAAAGAGCCTGAACACCCGTACAAATCATTTCTAAAATTACATTTCCTCCTATGTGATCATGGGGAATGAGTGTAAATTGAGGGGATTGTTTTTATTTTGGCACATAGCTGTGAAAAAACTGCTTTTTCAAAATGTTTATATATATATATGTATATATATATATATATATATATATATATATATATATATGTATATATGTATGTATATATATATATATATATAAATATATATATATATGTATGTATATATATATATATATATATATATATATATATATATATATATATATAAAAAATATATAAATATACACATATAGCCCATAAACCAGTTTTAATTCTAAGAATAGTGCCATGCCATTTTCATGCTCTGCGCCCGCAGCATCAAACAGCCTGTATTCTCTCTCTGGGGGATTGGCTGTTAATTTATTTTATTGAGATCTGGGAACATGGAGCAGCGCAAATAATATGAGGTGCAGCAGTGGGGCTTTGAGGATATAGATTCCCTCTCGTCCTGTATCCGGTCACCCGTGTCAGGTGATGAAAAATGACAAAAAAATAGCACTTGTTTTATGTGTGGTGGCTGCTGACTGATTCCAGTAACGTCTTCAGTTTTTACGCCGAATCTCCGTCCAGAAAAGTTAACGATTATATAAAATCTGACTTTTGATTATTTTGTCCCCAACAGCTTTGCTAGGCAGTGAAACGGCTCCAGCAGTGTGGGCAGCACTTCACTTCACTGTTTTGTTTTTTTTTCTTCTTAATTTGCTGAAAGTCTTCCTTTGAGAGTTGTTTATTTAATTTATTTTCTACCACACGCCCTCGTCTTTGGTTTTCATAAGATACTGGCTCCAAACTGGAGTGAGACTGAGGATATTTTCACAGTTGTAGGATCCCCACTGCTACATTTGAATATATACACTAATTATTACATTCTATGACATACAGTACATGTTTTACCATTTTTGGGAACACAATTCTCTCTGTATTATTATTTACTTTAGATTTTTAGACAAAAACTGTTTTCTTTTATGTTGTACCACTGGAATACAAGATAAATCAGCTGGTTTACATCTGGACACATTTACTACATATTATTTTGTTTTCCTCACAATTTTACTTAAATGCTGAGTCATCTGTATTTCACATAATAAAAACGATCTTGCGTTAAAGCTTCAGGACCCCCCATGGAGTTTTGGCACCCCCTGGTGGGGATCCGGCCTCCAACTTAAATTAAATTGAATTAAATTAAATTAAATTAAATTAAATTAAATTAAATTAAATTAAATTAAATTAGTTTTGTGCCGATTTCTAACATACATCATTTTTTTTTGCCATATAAAACAAATTATATTATAAATCCAGATTAATGTGACGTAATATCACTTCATGATCACAAGGTTTCGCAGCCTTTAATATTTACTTTACTATCTTGTTTACAGTGCGAATTTCATGCGTTGAGTTTCCATAAAAAGTCGAATAGTGCGATGCGTCATTCGCTCCAGTTGAAAATCTTCAACTTTGCTGCGTTTGTTGTGAACGCAGCGTTACATCTCTTCAGAAGTCTTGATTCTCATGATGTCACATTTTGTCTCTTTCCATTTAAATGCGTTGAAGAATTATTCAAGAGCAGAACTGCTGTGTCTGTGTGTGTCAGTCCTAACGTGACGACTGCTCTTTCTTTCTTTCTTTCTTTCTTTCTTTCCTTCTTTCTTTCAGCCACTCTGGGCTCTTTAGAGTTCAGTCTGCACTACGACCAGGAGAGCAACAGCCTCCAGTGTAGCATCATCAAAGGAAAGGTACCAACGTTCTCCTCTCACTCTCGCCTCACACAAAGGAACAATCACATTCAAGTGGATTGTGTTAAAACGCTCCTGAATGGCTCTTTAGCTTAATTGCTCTCCGCTGCTGCTGCTGCTGCTGCTGCTGCTGCTGCTGCTGCTGCTGCTGGAGATGAAGTGATGGACACTGTGCTCTGTCTCTCCTCAGGGTCTGAAGCCCATGGACTCAAACGGTCTGGCAGATCCTTACATCAAGCTTCATCTGCTGCCGGGGGCCAGTAAGGTAAGGACGCGCCACTCCTACGTGAAGCTTTTAACCCTGATGAAAGATTTATTATCTTAATATCCTGCTAAGCAACGCAGGAAAAGGTGGTAACTTTAGAAGCCACTGCTGACGCTGAGACCAGGGCTTTGTGCAAGCTCAAGCCTGACACCTTGTGGTCGAAATCAACAAATGACATCCGGATGATGGCTAGGAAATAGAAACAGGGGGATGTATTGATACTAAAAATCTCACAAAGTCATTGTTGGTGATTTTCAAAGGTTTTGCAGAATTTTGAGGGAAATCTCACTTCCAGGAAACCACAGTTCAGTCTCTTCTCAATATCTCATCCTCTCGATAAATGGTTGTTCTCATTATCCTAAATCTTCTAACTTCAACATCAGTGACCCAGAGACTAGAGTTAAATCATTTAATTACGTAAATGGGGCTGATATTTGCTTTTTAAATAATTGCCATTGGTGGATTTTAATGTATTCATCTGATGATTACAAATGACGTATTTTTTTTGTTTTCAGAAACTTTAGAAATGTTGCCAAGTCACTAAAACTTAATTTTTCATTCAAAAGAGAGTGAGCTTATTAGTATTTCTTATCATATTTATTATAGTTTATAAGATGGAGACAATCTCGCCAAGGAATGTTCGCCATTGGCTGCGCTGATATCTTAAAAATCATATACAAAACATAGAAAAGTGGAGTGTAAAGGATGACGGGTACTGTATGGTTTTGTCAAGACACTGACTTTTTAGGGACTGAGATGAAATCAAGACGAGTCCACATAACACAAGTTTGCCTTGGTCTTGGTCTTGTTGTCTTGATCTTGGTCTTGTTGGTGTGGTCTTGACTTCTCTGTAGTTCTTGCTTCCCTCCACTCTCCTCTGTCACAGCTTCACCGTGATATTGAGACACTTGTTCTTGCGGTATTGTGAAATTTGGCGTCGACTGAGACACTCTAATTTGTTCGGTTCAGTCATAGTGGCCGAGTTTGGCAAATCTGAGTCGCTTCTCTTTGATTAGAAACAGCAGCGTGTGATTAAAAAGAAAAAGCACATATTTTAAATCTCCTCGTCCTGATCTAACCCTTCACAGTCTAACAAGCTGCGCACAAAGACTCTGAGAAACACCCGTAACCCCGTGTGGAATGAGACGCTCACCTACCACGGCCTGACGGATGAGGACATGCAGCGTAAGACCCTCAGGTGGATGCTTTACATCAGACACACTCGCTCACGTTCATGTTTCACACATGAACTGCCATCACTTGTCTTGTTTAAAGGTATAATAATTTGTGTGATCAAAGATCTCCTTTGACTTCCCTCTCAGACTCTCTGTCTGTGATGAAGACAAGTTTGGGCATAATGAGTTTATCGGGGAAACCCGAGTGGCGCTGAAGAAGCTGAAGATGAACCAGAAGAAGAACTTCAACGTGTGTCTGGAGAGAGTTGTCCCCGTGAGTGAAACTTCAGTGACACTCTAACAACATGTCCTTGTCTGTATTCTTTTTTGATTGACGGGAATGAAATCTCACTTTCTCAGACAAAGAGAAGTGCAACAGCTGGCGGAGCCAGAGGCATCGCTCTCTACGAGGATGAGGTAACTCCTTCATTTCCAGACATGTCTAAGCGTGGCAGATTCCAGCAGAGCTATACTGACATATTTTATGGATTATGTGAAACAATGAATAAAAGGAAATACTCTTATTGACACAGTAATATTTGCCATTTTAAGATAATTGGCATTGGCACGTTGGTATTTAATTAATCACTTATTTTGACTAGATTTAATGTAATTGATATGAGGCTTGAAAATAAATTCAAAATTAGCTTTAATAGCCGACACACACATACTACATTCTCACATGTTCTGAGAATATTCATTCAAATCAAACTTTTGCATTTAGCTCAAAATACTTCACAACCCAGAGGTTGTTCTCCCTGTTGTCAATGTTTCTTTAGCAACATTAGCAATTCTTGCTAGGTTTGTAACCGTGACCTCTGATAGCCTCGTCAGCGCCACCCGCCTTTGAGCGTGAGTCAACCATGTGTTTAACTGGATAAAGTAAACCCTACATTTGTATAAACATCACCATCTGTAACAATATTAGCAACTCTTGCTACATAGTTAGCCATGGCGGACACTGCTCTGCTAACCTCTGATAGCCTCATCGAGCCTCAGACACACCCACTTTTGAGCATTAACGCGACGCATAATGTGATGTTTTATGTTGTTTTGTTTAAACCCAACAATGGTGGACACAGTGGTTACATCGTTAGCCATGATTGACGCTGCTCGGCTAACCTCTGATAGCCGCCGCTAGCATCTAGTCAGACACACCTAGGGTTTAGCGTTCACGCAACACAAATGTGTGAGTCTACCATTAAAAGTGCAGAGACATGTTGTTGTTTTTTTGTCAGATAATGTGAAGCAAACATTGGTGGACACAGCAAAATTGTTAGCCACGTTAACGCGACGCATATGTGTGAGTCGGCCGTTAGAAGTGGGAACCCATTGGTTTAAAATAAGCTCGTTATTAAAAAGTATTTTTTTACTCCTCTACTTTGTCACAGTCAGCGAAGGATGGCGGAGAGGTGGAAGAGCGAGGTCGGATCCTGATCTCCCTCATGTACAGCACCCAGCAGAACCGTCTCCTCGTGGGCGTCGTCCGCTGCGTTCACCTGGCTGCCATGGATGCTAATGGCTACTCTGACCCATATGTTAAAATGTATGTTAAAAAAGTTCATCCCGAGACGGTCCTGAACCTTGTGAACTAATTAAATGGAATATGTGCGTGTATTTAAAATGACAGATGTCTGAAACCTGACATGGGGAAGAAGGCCAAGTGCAAAACACAAATCAAGAAGAGGACTTTGAACCCGGAGTTTAACGAGGTTTGTGTTCACCTGATTTATTTGTGTGTCAAAACATTAGCGACCTATCCGGTCCGGTCCGGTTCATCCAAAGACCTTTGCACACCAGACGTGTGCATATCATGTTTTATTCCTATGTTAATACAACTTTATTCTGTCAGTGTGGATTTTCAAATGAGCGACATAAATCGCAGATTGATACAACCCACATAAAGTTTTTGTTAGGTTGATTTTATCAACCAATCATATTGGGTATTGTTGATTAACTGAACTAAAGTCTGTCTTGAATCAGTGAGGTGGTCAAGTTCAAGCTCCTGAACTTATTTTTCTTGAGTAAAAACAAGCATTTACTTCCTACCACTGTTGCCTTTACAGTGGATGATTTGAAACGCGATATTTGAGCAGCCAAAGTATAGAAATGCGAATTCGAATTTGCATTTCAAACAGGAAAAATAAATAAATACATTTGGTGTTTTTTTTTCCTGTCCAAGCCTTTGAAAACCAGCCAAAATCTGATTATTTGTAGCAGTCTGACAAAGTTCTGGAAAAGTTTGAAACTTATTTTCACATTTTTATCATCACTGAAAATAACATTTCTTTGACTTGATGGAATTTCAGGAATTTGGCTACGAAATCAAACACAGCGAACTGGCCAAGAAGACTTTAGACGTCTCCGTGTGGGATTATGACATCGGGAAATCCAACGACTACATCGGTAAGATCTCGATCCTCGCTGTGGGCAAATGAAGCTTCTCTCGCACCTCACTGCTCTGTTTGTGTTCCTCTGACAGGCGGCTGTCAGCTGGGTATCACTGCCAAAGGAGAGCGGCTGAAGCACTGGTACGAGTGTTTGAAGAACAAGGACAAGAAGATCGAGCGCTGGCACACGCTGGTGAACGAGAATCACGTCGCCAGCGATTAACCACTCGTTTACTCCCACAAACAGCATGAGCTAAAAACCTTTCTTCTCTTCACTTCATCTCCCTAAAGCACTTTTTTCTTCTTCTTCTTCTTCTTCTTCTTCGTTCTGTTGTGTTTGATCCTCTCTCGTTCTGTGCGTGAGGCGCCGCTCACATCCGTCCGTCCCTCTCTAATGTAGTGTACTCTCCTCTTCTCTTCTTATTAACAACCTCCCTTCCTGTGCTGATACTAAATCTGCCTCTGGGACAAACCACCGCTTAAATGAATTAGAGATTTCATTAATGAAAGGAAGACATTTGTCATTGAAACAGCTGCACACAGAGCCTCGTGCATCGTCTTAGTAACCTGCTTTCCATGAAAATGTATATTGCAAACAAAAGAAAATGTGCACTTATGGCTACATTCAGGTGACCAGACTGAAGTGACTTATATTTGTTTTTTTTCCGTTGATGTGACAGAATTCTGATTGACAATTCCGATTTTTGAAATCAGTCACTTCGGAATTAAGCATGGGTAATCGAGAACTGCTACGAAATTGAATACTGGTCAATACCAAAGTGTCTATAAGCATCCAGACAAACAATAACATGATTGATATTTATGTTGATTCTGAAAATGCTAACAACGCTCGTGATGATGAAGCTGCCAATGACTTTTAATCCAGCCGTCAATGGCGAGCACACGCTTGAAAGTTTGGGCTCACTTTGCTTAAACTTTGCTTAAACTAAAGGGATTTGTATCATGTGTGGAAAAATGTAGTTGCAAGTACACGAGTAACAAACACACAAATACAGCACAGTTAATCTGAGGCCGTGCAGTCTAATCTGACCGTTTACAAAGCTAACAAGTTTACAAATAGCTTAGCTAACATTTCTACTGCTGCTGGCGTTCTCTGCGCAGCCTCCTGACACCAACATCGCGATGGAGCGATTGTGGATACTAACGTAGTTGCGAATGTGATCCGCGATATAATCTGTAATCTGATTGGAAGAATGTGGCTGGAAATCTGAACGTAGCCCTTGTGTGTTTCCATCCGCTGCTGTTAAGTGAATCATTAAAAAAAAAAACCTGAGGGTTTTTTGCACGATTGGACACGTGCGGAAAATACTTACAAACGTACGAATAATTTGCATGAAAAAAAATGCGTCCGTTGCAAAGGCCTCTAGAGGGAGCAACTTGATGACGCAAACGACGGTAGCTTCGGTAATTTTTGCTTCTTGAGCACCAAGTGTCTGACGTGTTATCCATTTTCAATGAAATGGGCAAGTTTCAGTCAAAAATCCGATCTTTTTTTATGGACAACTTTCCCACCTCTGTTAAGCGCGAAAAACCTTTAAGTGACATTCCAAAATTTGCTCGAATTATCTGGTTTCATGCTGCTTTTTTTGTCTTTTTTTTGTTAAAATCAAAAATTCATATAAAGACATACTGATGGAAACGTATACGTGACACGTGACGTGACGTCATGCTACGGTATAGCGCGCCAAAACTTAACGCATTCTTCTCTGACGGACGTTTGAATTGCACTGGCACAGAGCGGGGAAAGCAATAGGCTGTGTTGTCCGAGGTCAGAAGCAGCATTCAGGCTGGAATTTGGCCCGACTGATGATTTTTCACGTGATTATATTCGTATAGTTTGCGTTTCAAAACTGCGTGAGTATGCCAAGTAACAGGTTGCGCCTAAGCAAAACACGCAGCTACACCTTAAAGTGTCTGAACTGTGCCCACTGTCCTGAACATACATGTATATTTCCGTGAAGAAATGTTTACATACTTATTAACACATTGCTCAGGTTAGGATAGACATCTGATTACGCACATGACGCATACGTTAGCGGACCATGAGCTTCGATGAATTCTCTTCATCGGTCGCTGTTGCTGATTTTGTGATTTTGAAGTTATAGCACACCTAATGATAGTTGGCGATTAGGAGTTTCTACGTGTGGCTGTGGATAAGCTGTGACTCTTTTAAGTTAGTGGGACGTTATTAAGTGTGTGATTAGAGAAACTGAACAAGGTTTATTTTTTCTGATTTTAATTCATAAAAGCAGGAAAAAAACCTGCTACCTCTACTCTCCTTAAAGCTGGTGGTTCGCTCTGAGTTTTTCTACTGCAGTGTTTACACGGATGCTTTTCTTCCCCACTGACACATCTGGCTGCTCTTACTTCTCAAGGAGAGAACGTGGTACAGTCTAGTTTATCATGTCATAAGTGTGTTGCAGCTTCGCCTGCATGCACTGTGTGCCCCTTGACTCTCGCGTGCCTGGGGCAGAAGACGCCTCTCACACTCTTACATACATTAGTCCTTTTGCACAAAGCAAGGGAGCGTCTTCCCTCTGCCACATCCCAATCACTCGAGGCTTTAGTGTGTATTAGTTCCTCGGGGCTGGGCGATAAAAAAAGATCTAGAAATGGAATCACGGTAAAATTCATGTTGCCAAACTTTGAAAAGCTTGAAAAAATGACTTGGTTGCTATAGGAATGCTAGAAGATAAAATATCACACGTCTTGATTCTTGACAGTGGTTTATGGACCGTGTATAAGTATCCAACCACTATTTAGCAGCAGGCTAAACAAATAAAAACTGTATATTGCTTATATAAATATATATATATAAGATTATTTTTACTTAATTTGAGAGGGAAATTCGCAATAAATCACCTTAAGCCTGCCCCACATGAGAGGATTTTCATACGTGGGAGACGAATTTTGTAAGCAGTTTTTCAATGTTTAAATCCTGAGAAAGCACAGACTTAGACGATCCAGACTAGACACCGATTTAACGTGATTTCAGATCATGAACAGACACGGAGGTGGACTGTCGCCGTTGTCACTTATAAAAGCTGTTGTGTGTGCGATGTTTACACAAAAAACTGTGGATGAAGTCATGGCTGAGAAGATGGAGTCAACTTGGCTTGAACAAGTTATGGTTCTAAACAAAAGTACCCGGTCAACTCGCTTCACATTGTTTCTTGCTGGGTTCTACTCACGCCCCCCAATGTGTAATACTTACGATTTTAAATCGGGGAAACTCTGATGCATCTAATGACATTAAAATCATGTCTGTTAATCCCTCGCACTACAGGATAATTTTGCCAGATAATCTGTTCAAATCATCTTAAAATTGGAAGACACCCATGGGGTCAGATCGGGACTGAAATCTGGCCAATTATCCTCTAGTGTGGGGCGGACTTTACTTATTTTATCCCAATATAATATAGCATTATGTATCATCATTCCCCCGTATCGCGTTATTGTATCGCACGCTAGATTCTTGCCAAAATACACAGCCCTTTTAGTAAGTAAAGTAAGATCATGCTAGCTAAAATAAGACGGTAAAGTATGTCTTCATCTAACATTGGTCCCTTATTTTCAATAAACCTCACAAAATGTTAAATAATACGTATTTTGTATTGGAAAAGAGAGCAGAAACGAGCAAAAGTAGAGCTATGGTCAACGAAACTGAGGACATGAGAGTTAAACTAGCGCTGCCCTCGCAATTAAGCTGCAAAACATGTCGGCTAAAAGAAAAGCTAACCGCTATCAAAGAACCACCGCAACCATGGCGCATGCTAGCCTTACTACTCACACACACACACAACCCGCCTGTTTGCCTCAAAGTAGCAGTTTGTTTGCTGTTAGCAGATGGAAATGCTGATTCATGCTAGCCTTACTCCTCACTCACAACCTGTAAACACTGCTACTTTTACTGTTAATTGCATTTCTCTCGTATTTGTTTCACATAAATCAGTCGTACACACAGTACTGTTTAATGCTTAGCTGTAGACATGTTGCTACACCGCTTGTATGCGCGTAGAGCAATGGCTAGCCCTAGCTACATTTGCGATGTTTCTGTACGACTGGAACGTGGTGAATTTGAGCGCGAAGTCACTCCCAGTTCTGACTTTTGAGTTCCAAAATAAATTAAAAAAAAGTACTGGTGAATCATTTGCTGCATTAGTTTCAAGCTTTTTTTTTACTAAATAATACATAGAGAAAATCAAATTGTGATTCATTTATCAAGCATATACCATATCTCTATGTCTAAGTTTACAAAAACAGAGGTAAGAATAGTCAGAAATGTTATGCACAAATTTGGTGGACTGGGGAAAAACAAAAGTGCTTCTCCATAATAAATGGTTTGGGGAATATAGTTTTTCTTCAGGCGTACGTCAGGAACTTGAGGTATCAGCAAAAATAAAAAATCTATATATCATTATACTTCTTGATTTTGAAAAAAATATTGTGATCATGTTTTTTTCGCCCAGCCCTAATTTGTTCACTAATCACAGCAAAACCAAGGAAAGCACACCTTACAAAGTGGAATGACCTCAATTTATACAGCTGTTTGCAAGTTATTCCAACATCACAAAGATTAAAAGAGAAAAGAAAAGAAAAAAAACTATGCATGACATGTCTTGTGGTTCAAGATTATAAATAAATAAAGATATATCTATATATATCTATATATACTTTGTATAGGAAAAAAATCAATGCTATTGTAATTCCATTAATGTTTACACTTTGCCCCATAACATTCCTCTTGATACTTTAAACACAAACAAACACAGTACAATATGCTGCATGACTACGATCGGTGTAATCTGAATAATCTGGTTTGACGGCAGTGTTCACTGGATATTTACAGTAAATGAAGCACATGAGCAGAAGGTTAGATCTTATTCAGATCTTTTCAGTTGCAGACGTGAAGATGTCGTATTGTCTCTACACTACAGCCACTCTGCCCCCCTGTGGCAGGGAGTGGAACAACCACCAGTAGCATCTCACACACACACACACACACACATGTTATACAATGCCAAACTACACTAGTATTGATCATCAGACGATGGGCTAAATGGATTATAATCCACATTCTTTTTCATGTACCATGCTTTTATCTGAGGTTGCCATCTCGCTTCTACTTGATTCTGCCGGTTCAGTGGATTGTTCTTGGTTAAAATCTGCGCATTTGTAAATAGAGATAGTGCATGCATGGGATTATGTATGTTTGCAAATAACTTTGCATGTAAAGATTTTGCAGAGAGTTTACACAGATCAATAAAATCTAATGAAAAAGGAGAAGTGAGTGTGTGTCTGTGACAATTCTTTTGTTGGTTTTTTAAAAGCTCTTCATGGTCTTTGTCCTCCTGATGTTTCTGATGGTAGACAGCAAACTCATGGCACTTTTCCATTATACAGTTCTAGCACGACTCGATTTGTCGTTTTCCATGGCTTCATAGTAGCTCATCAACGTGGGTGGAGTCATCACAGCTAAATACACCAGACTCCTCTGTTAAATATTGACATTTTACACATTTCCTTTGCTAAATGTTGGAGATTAAAGCACGTTTTCAGGGATGTTTTAGTCTTTTTAACCGATCTACAGTTGGACATTGCTCAGTTTGAATCCATTAATACAGGAATAACTCATTATAACTTCATATTGCACTATAGGTTTTTACCAAACACTTACTCTTACGTTTTTACTTTATTTTTTTGGAATATACCAATTTATTAGACCAGCATGAGATTTAAGTCACCACTGGCCTAAATTAACAGTATTGGTAATTATCAAAAATAATGTTTCTGTAATGGACAATAGACCAATATGTAGAAGCTCTTGATGTTTTTAATGCTATAATTTTTATTAATGTTATTATCCATGATTTTTCAAATGTACTCTAAAGCACATTATTATGTCTTTATTAAGATGTTAAAATTATATTTATTTACTTGATGCTGCTGTTCATTCCTGAATGGAAAATGTTAGTTTTAGTGGTTGAATGTTACGCTTGATTAATGTCATGTTAAATTTGGGTATAAAAATGGGGTGAATTAATTTTTTTTATTGCCAAATCATCTATAGTAACATTTTTTAACAAGTTTTTGAAAGATTTTTTAAAACGTTGTCTCATTTTTATGACAGGTGGTCTGATAAATGTGTAAATGTATGTAAATCACGTGAGCCCCTGCCCTTTCCAATGTCTATGTACGCCACTGTTGAACATCTGTAAACCAATGAAATCAAGGAAGACTCTCTCTCTCTCTCTCCCTCTCTCCCTCTGAGCACGAGCCATCCTTTACAGAATAAAACAGTGACGTCGCAGTGGTATAATCCACTTTAATCTCCTCAAACTGGTCCGATCACACACATTTGACACTGAGATGGAGAGAAAAGGTCTCCATCTTCATCTTCATTATCTCCTCCTCCTCTTCTTCCTCTTCTTTTTCTGCTGCCTCATGTGTGAAGTGATCGGATCAGATTCGGCTCTCCTCGGTGTCACGTCGGGTCCACTTCGGGACGGACGCGCGCGCGTGAAAGGACACGCGGCTGAGGCGAAGGCGCGGAGGAAACGCAGCTGGATTGTCCCGGGGACACTTTGGTGTGGAATGAGCAGTAAAGCGGCCACTTATGAAGAGTTAGGTGAGGGTTTTTTTTACCTTCATGTGTTCATTTGGTGAATGTGTGAGCGGGGGGGGGGCTGTTCTAAGGGATTCAGGGGCCGCCCAAAGAAAAGGCCCCTGGGGCCCACAACTCTTGAAGTGAATTTTATTCTCTCAGCTTGCATCTGAAATTATTTTTTTTAAACTCAGGGATGTTTGAGAACACGGACAGATGCTGCCGTGAGCACGACCACTGTCTGCACGTCATCCCGTCTTTCACTGTCAACTACGGAGTCTTCAATTCACACTTCTACACCCTCTCACACTGTGACTGTGACCAAGGGTGAGACTTTGGCTTCTCCATCAGTGACAGAATCTGGTACCTGCTGCTTTTTTTAGTACTGTAGAACTGTAGATCAGTTAAAAGACTTTAAAATCCTACTTATAGTTCCAATTCCAAGATTTTGTAATTATAAGTATATTTTGTAATTATAAGGATATTTTGTAATTATAAGTATATTTTTGGAATATAAGTAGATTTGGAATAGATTTTGGAATTATAAGTATATTTTGGAATAATAAGTAGATTTTGGAATTATAAATAAATTCTTGAATTATAAATAAATTCTTGGAATTATAAGTATATTTCAAAACTATAAGTACATTCTTGGAATTATAAGTATATTTTTGGAATAATAAGTATATTTTGGAACTATAAGTATATTTTTGGAATTATAAGAATATTTTGGAATAACAGGTAGATTTTGGAACTATAAGTAGATTTTGGAACTATAAGTATATTTTCCGAATTGGAATTATAAGTAGATTTTGGAATTATAAGTAGATATTGGAATTATAAGTAAATGAAGTGAAGTGGAAATTAAAAGAGGCATCAGTAGTAAATAGTGGAGGAGGAAGAGGAATGGTATGAAAGGCAGTCAAAAATAAACTGCGAGCAGCGTGTTCGGTCTTGACGTCGAGGATTTAACTAAAGGTGCGAGAATAGAGATGCCTTTTTTTTTATCCTGCTTGAATAATCGCGGCTGCAGATAATCTTCCACTTAAATCACTTTAACTGTGACAAACGTACACTTTACTCACATTCCATTCTTCTATAAGGGAGACGCATGAACGCACCATCAACTAACACTTGATTTTAAACGACCAGCCCACACAGTGTTGGTGTTTATTGGTAGAAATTGACTATTGCAAAGACTAAGTGTAAAATGTAATTCCAAAAACTACTTATAATTCCAAAATCTTGAGGTTTCAAACCGGAGGTGTAGAATATTGATATTTACCAAGCTTATTTTGTGTTTTAAATTTTATTGAAACTTTATTTTGTCAGGAAGTCACAGTGAGATCTGTAGCCTAAAAAAACAACAAATAACAACAAATATCAAGTACAAAGCAAACACAGATAGCAGTGACCAATTCTTCCTTTATTCAGAGTTTGAAGAGACCAGGATGTCAAGTTTGAGTCTGAAAAGATACATGGATAGATTTAGTAATATAAATAAAATTCTTCGTCTTTATTCTTCTGCATTAATTCTTTAAATACTGCTGAGATATAAGACTTTTTATCAAAATAACACAAATTTGGCACAATTTTCTGCATTAATGAGAAAGATCCTAAAATTCTTCTTTATTCTTCTGAATTAATTCTTGAAACTACTGTCCAATTTTCTGCAATAATGTAATAGTTTGTGAATTATAAAGTATTTTGTTTAAAATAACTTAAAGGGACCAGGATGTCAAGTTTGATAGATACTGAATTTTTCATTAACATGTGGTCAGAAATATAATTTGTGTGTGTTAACGTTTGACTTCCTCTCTGCAGGTTTCGTCAGTGTCTTCTCGGCGCCAACGACACCATCTCCAGCATGGTGGGCTACAGCTTCTTCAACATCCTGCGCGTTCCGTGCTTTGAGCTCAAGCAGAAGATGCGATGCACCAGGATGCACTGGTGGGGAATGTGAGTCAAACATCATGATGATGATGATGATGTTTTTGTGTGGAAAATGCAGGTACGGGCACATGAGGAGGCAGAGAGCGCGCGCGGCTCTGAGAGCAGCACCTGCACGCCGCTTGTAGAAGCACGTCTGTCCATCTGTCACAGAGACACGAGGTGCTGCTCAGAGTCAGCGAGGAATCCTGGAATGGCTGAATTTCAACAATGTTACATCATCACACTCTGCTGAGGAACTGTCCTGATGTGTTGGCTCTCGTGCTGCAACAACTTCTCCATTATTAATCGATGACTTAATCAATCGGCAACTGTTTTTGGCAATTATTCAGCTTCTTAAATGTGAATATTTCCTGTTTTTTATTTGCTCCATATAACAAAGAAATAATTAAAACTGAAGGATATTGGTTTGTGGACAAAACAAAACATTTGAGAACATCAACACCAATTATTTTCAAATTGGATTGATTATGAAAATAATTGTTAGTTGCATGTGAATGTCCAGCGCTGTTGGAACTAGTGTCCTTTTAGTTGTGATGGAACAGCCTTCCTGAAGACTTGAATGTTCATATTTTAGTAAAAGTAAACGAACATTATGTGTTTGTTCTTTGAAGGTGCAAAGTATCCAAAGAGGCTCCATATGCCGTCCTCAGAAACCCCCTCCCATACAACACCTCCAACGCTACAAGCAAATATGGAGAAGACGACGACGGCAGTGAGGAGACGAGGGCGGTGATCGGCTCACCACGAAAAGCCCCAAAGAATGAGCACAGATGTAGATCCAGAGTTCCACCGAGAGGAGACACCTTTTACCGCAGGGCGAGAGGAAAAGGTTGTAAGACACTGTCTTCACAAAAGCCACAGACATCAAGGACAAACACCACGACTGCTCCAATGACGACGCGTCTTTTCGATGCGACCACAAGAGACAAAAGAGTCGAAAGAAAGAGGAGCGACAGGAAAGACCAGGCTCCTCCACACGTGTCCACAACAACACAGAGCATCCTGTCCTCAACGACAACCAAAACCACAACAAATAACCACAAACAGCCTCCGAAGCAGAGTCGCTGCTGTGAATCAAGGACACCGTGCAAAAACTGTCTGGGACAAGAAACGACGACTGTTCCTACAGCTCCACACGGACCTTCAGTGAGAGTCACGACACTCTGGAACACTGATGCGTTTACGAAGGCGCGACCAAAGACCACAAGCACTCTCCATGAAGACCGCAAACCACAGCAGCAGATGGACTCGGGTCTGCGGGGGAATGACACGCGTCAGACGCTCCAGGGAAGAACAACTGCACAAAGTGACCACGTGGGAAAGAGATTAAAACAAAATAATGACACAATTCCAGGTGAGCGGTTCCTGCAACACAACATCTGTCATATTACAAGCAGCTCAAAGTCAGCATTCATTGTGGTGCATCAATGATTTAGTCACGGATTCTTCTTTTTAGTTTAACTAGTCTAATGTTTCTGCTAAAATATAAAGGATAGTTTAGGTTATTTGATGTGTGTTGTCTTTGATGGCTTTAATGCCTGGCTTTGATGAATGTCGGTCCACCAGCCGCTAAAAACGCTTATTTTCTCTATGGACTTTGGTGCAGGAGAGTGACCTGCTCTCACCTTTAATGATTAGAACTTCTGAATCTCCTTTTTTAATGAATTATATTATAAAAAAATGATATTTATAGAGCAAATGAGTACAAAGTGCTTTCGTAAGTTAACAACACAACATTAAAAGTTTACAGGAGGCTTAAAGAAGATGTGTAACACATAATAAACACATATTCACAAACATACAGTCCATATACATATAGTAAGAATATAAAAAATGTGTAACGTCAAAAGAATAAAACCAAAAGTATTTGAAAATATGAGGTGGGAAAAAAGCATTTCTATAGAAGTACATTTAAAAGTGAGATTTAAAAGTAGTGTGGAATTACACCACTTACACTTTAATAGAAGTATAGCTGAGATGATTGATGGGTCTATAAAACAACATGGTGACAGCTTAGATTAGAAATTGCAGCTGGATTACTGTATTTAAAAAGAAGTTACCCCAAGGCAACTTTATGGGGGCGGAGCAACACTGCCCCCTCCTGGAGGAACAGAAAACTTCACTTGAATCAGAAACAAAGACTGCAGTGCCTAAACTGTTGCTGTGGTGACAATGGCATCAACTGTTGCTTAGTAATTAAAGATATATGGGTTCACTAACATAATCTGTGCCATAATAAGAACGTGTTTATTTTCACAGATTATCAGCTTCTGTGTGGAAGCCTCAAACATCTGGACGAATGTAGATTTCAAATCCGTCCTCTGGAGAAGAAGTACGATCTCCAGAACGAGGAGTCAAAGACTGTGTACCACTGTGACTGTACCACCCGGTAATGTCTCATTTTACCACTAAGTGTCTAGTCTTTTTTGTTTGAGGAAAGAAAAGACGTCAAAATCATCATATTTATAATGATATTTCACTTTATTTGAAAATAAAACTGTTTGTTTTGATATGGGATGATAAATAATTCGCAATATAAACGTATTTATGATGTAAAATTAATCTAATTAAAAAAATGTACATACAGAAATAACTCTTTGTAACTCGGGCCACATGAGGTCTGCTGGTCTGTTTCAGAGAACTGGGCTTAATTCCTAAACCTTACATTTTTAATTAGTCATCTATTTATTTTTCTTGAAAATGCTCATTTAAAAAAGCTATTTTTTACGTTTTGATTATCTGTTTCACGTATTTAGGTGAAGTAATTACTGTTTATTATCATTAAACTGCTTCAAAATGCAAAAGGCAATGTTGTAGAAACATGGCGGTGCAGGGTTTTTAAAGTAAGGCTCTTGCCTAAATAACGTATATAAAAAGCTCATTCTAAGGGCTACAAAAAACAAACATTTTTATTTGAAATATGTCAAAATGATCACGTCCACATAAGCAGAGAATGAAATTGGTGATGTCTTTCTGACATAAAATGGAACAGATTTCATTTGTACCTCACGTATGATAACACCTCATTCTTATGTACAATACGTCCCCAGAGGCTGTTTTCTCTGTCTTGTATATGCTGTTTTATCCTGCCTTCTATAAGAGGTCGTAAATAAACTCTGTTTGTCTTTCACTTTCACAGCTTGGCTGTGAGCGTCAGACGCTTCAAGCGACCCAGCGTCGTCCCAGCACTGCTGGCGGATTTTGTCTCTCAACGCTGCTTCAAAGTGCCGAAAAAGAAGAAATGCCAGCGCAGAAAAAGGTTTTTTTTTTTTGCCTTATTTGTCTTTATGCAACTCAGTTTGCATAAGTTTCCAGTTTAACGGCTTCTGTTACTGATGTTGTTTCTCTTGTAGATGTTCCGGAGGCTTCAGCAAAGCCTCTGACCTACTTCGAGCGCTGAAGAAGACGGAGGAGCGCAAAGAGCACTCAGGCCGTGACGCGAGGAAAAGAGCGATTCCTGTTCGCCTTTATAAACGATGCCTGAAGCTGGAAAGAGAAGCTGAAACCGCCGTGGCACAGCAAAAACATGATTATTACAGATGAAAGGACTCGTTCACACGTAGCTGGGTATTAATAAAAATCTTTTTGATGTCTTCTAGACTTTTAAAAACTCCGGCTAAAGTTGAATAAGTCCCAACTTCCTCAACGCAGACGCACAGATTGCCGCTCGATCATCATGTTAGAGAGAACTCAGCTATTAAACGCACAGCATCAATGACTTTTGTTATGTGTGTAAAAATGTGATGAAAACAGTCACGTTCACCAAAACCTGTGTATGTGGTCGTTATCTTTGTGACTCAAATTTAATGTATTTATAAATATATATATTAAAGTGCACTCAAAAAGGTCAAAATCGTTTATTTTAATATCTAAAGTACTAGTAATATGGAAATACGTTCAGAAAAGTGCATTTCTGACGCTTGTCAGGTGTGAACCTCAGTTGCCCTCTTGTGAACCTTCATGTCTTGCGCTGCGTTGCATCAGAGTTTCTCAGACTTGCTGTTTGCACCATGAAAGAGACAGAAGTTATATTTTTTTGAAATCGGTTTTCTATCATACATGAATTTACATTTATGAAGATGAAACTTTCCATATTAAACAGGAATATTTTTAATCAATCCAGAAGTTATGTCTGTGCAAAAGTGAAATATTTTTTTAATTCAAACTTTGTGTTGTGTAAACTTTACTGAACTCTGACCTGGGTGTATTTATTTATCTATTTATTGATTGATTCCCCTTTAACTGAAATACCTTTAATTTTGATGCATTCCTCGAAAGTCATGCATCAAATTAATGTCAATTTGTTTCTAACAAGAGGCTGGAAATGTTCACTGAACTCTTATGTTTTGTAAATAAACTTATTTTTAGCTGCAATACAATCAAATTCTACTGTAAAGATATGGATATGATTATTTAAGGATAGATAGATTTGTGTGAAAAATATAAAGATTAACTGAAAAATATACAAATAAATAAAGTGAACTGAAAAATGTATTCATAATCACAAAAACAGACATCAAAAAATGTATGTAGAAATTTGAATTTGAATGTTGAATTTAATAAATTCAATAATGTGATAACTTCATAAATTATTGTTATTCTAAAAATGTTGTTCAAATGTAGGGCTGCGAGACATCGACTGGCGGGCCGCATGTGGCCGCGAGCCGCGAGTTTGAGACCCCCGCACTATGAACCTATGAACTCATGAATTTTTGACAGCTTTTCTTCTGGGCGGCGCGGTGCATGCTGGGAGCGGCAGCTGCTCGGCCTTGGAAACATGGCGTCGCGTTGACAGCTGGGAGGCTGTTCGTTATCTCTCCTGTAGCTGCTTCTGACACCGCGGCGGGGCTGTGAGCCGAACCGGAGCCGCGCGCCTGCCCCGGGGATTGGAGCCGCACACTCGGGCCCTGTGTCCTGACAACAAACGTGCGTCGCGGCATATTAACGGATTTACTCCGGCTGTCACGCCCACTCTGCTCGGTAACGCTCTCGCGACAGCGTACGCTAATTGGGGACAGACAGCTAACTAGCGGTAGCAGCCGCTGCTATCTTTACCCGAGCACCGTGAAGCCGCTGACGCTGACGACGCTGCTGCCGCCGCCTGCACACCGCCCGGATCTCGTCTGTGAGCTCCGCGCCCTATAATCTCGCCGTCGCCACGCACTGATAACGCAGAGACGGTTGACGGCTGCGGTGTTATGTTATGTTGTTGTAGCAGCGGCGGCTCGCTAGCAGGCTAGCTTAGGGCGTTTCTGTCACTCCTTGTCCCTGAATTTTTAATGTGCGACCCCTTTGGCATCATCACTGCCGGAGGAGGAGAGAGCGATGGGCTCCGGGGCTGTGGATTCGTCCCAGTGGCTCTCGGTGAAGGAGGAAACGATTTTCCTCCACGACGGACTCATTCGGGTCACGGACCTGGCCGAGCTGCCCAGTGAGATCGGGGTGTCGGAGCAGGGGGACACCGAGCAGGAGGTGAGTGAAGTGGAATCCGTCCATGTCTCTCTCTCACACACACACACACTATGGCTGCAAATCCACGGTTATTTCCTCGATTAATCGAGTAATCGTTTGGTCCATAAAATGTCACATAATGTTGATCAGTTTCTTTTCAAAACCTGGTAATGATCGTGTCCCCAAACGTCTTGTTTTTGTTCACAAACAAAAATGATTTTCTTTTTAATGATTTCTTTGTTATATAGAAGAACGGTTCTCAAACTGTGGCGTCCGTGAGCTTTTTCTGGTGGCACTTGGAGGAAGATCAGAAATAGTGTTTACTGTATATATAGAAAATGAAATAAATAACACAATTAGATTTATCTTATATCTCAGACGTCCGATATTATTGGCATGATATCGGGAGATATTGGCTTTAAAATTGGATATCGGCAAACAGGCAAAGATCTGCCAATGAATGATTAAAATAGTTGGTGCCCCCTACAGCTGTTGTTTTTTTTATGCTTATTTATTTTGTTCAAATAGAGATATCCTTCATCTACATCTGCTACATAAACTCTGTAATTTGGGCATAAGGAAAGACGTATATATATGGGCATTGGTATCGGTTATCGGCCCAAGCACTCTTGATATGTTGGGCATATTTCATCTTCTGTTATCTCATTGGCAGGGTGGGTGTTGTTTGGGTGTTTTTATGATAGTGGTGCTAAATCGAAACATTCAAACGATGCCGGCACTTTTAAGACAGCACAGATGTCAACAGTGCTTAAATGTGTTATATATTTCCACATGTAAATGAGAACTAGACTTGGAAATTAAACCTTACATGTACATTCACCGCCCACTTTATTAGGTACACAGGTCACCTAATAAACACTCTGCTGCTGTAGCCCATCTGCTCCAAGGTCCATCATGTCATGTGTTTCAAGGAGTGGTTATTTGAGATTCTGTCTATCATTTTGATCCAACTACATTTTTTCTTATAAAAAGCATACATTATTAAAGAAAAACTAGAGAGCACACTTGCTATTAAATGAGTATATTATAATGCCATTTATTTAAGGTCTGTCCACATGGAAATGAGTGTAGTTGAATCTGCCAGAGGTTTTTTATTTTGACATTTTATCCACACACAAAAGGCATTTGGGGAGACCTATTTTCTTTTAAAAAAACAGGTCTCACAATGCCACCTTTGCATTGTCACATATACAACAAATCTGCGACTGGGAAAATTATGATTTTCCCACCTCTCTTGCGCTCCAGCATTCGCTGTTGCTTATCTTCATTGTCGTCTTCTTCCTCTTCTTGTGTTTGGAGTTTGTTTGGTCCGTTCACTTTGTGATAACTTTTATTTTCTGTCCTTAGTCACCCTCGCGTTCTACATTTGGTCTCTGTTTCCGTGATTGTATACATTGTAATGTATACTTGCTCGAATAAAAACAGGTTTGCACACTCAACGTCTTCTCCATATTAGCATTACAGTGCCATGTACTGGCCTGACACGTGTGCTGTTTCGTGTGGATGAAGACATTCCCTGAAACCATGCCGTGTTTATTGAAAACTTTAGTGTTTTTACTGTTAAAGTGGCAGCTGTCTTGGAATCATATGTCGATGTATGTCAGGTAGCTCCAACTGTCTGACTTGAAGCAACTGGAACCCCATTGGAATGCATTCTGTCAAAAACGGTGACCTTTGGAAACAGTGAGACCGTTTTTGCTTTCACTTCCTGACTGAATATTCTCAGCCGTGACTTGACTCTTGGCGATAAATGTAAAGCTCCGTTTAAACACTTGTCTTTTATCTTATAAGAAAAACGACTCTAAGCTATTTTCATCAGTAACTGGTTTTATTTTTCGCTCGGTTGCACGATTAAAGGGTTAATGCCATTTTAAAAATATAAATATAGACATTTTATTTCACAAGAATTACTACTAAATCAAAAGAACATGGACAAGAACATTCATTTGTTTGGAATCCCCAAACCTGCTGCTGTTGCAGTCGCTGAAAAACACTGATCCAGTTTGTTCAGCAGTTCGTCATTTACATTTCAGATCATGTGATCTGTTTATGAGCTTATCTGCTTAATAGAAGAGCATGAATGTGCCTTTATTATCGTAAGTTGATCTGACTTGCTGTGAATTACGTCTAATTCAGTTAAGTTACAACCTAACTAATCATATCTGTTTGAGTAGGGATGGGTTCAAATATCGATTTACGCTAGGGCAAATATCGATATTTTAATGAACAAATTAAGGCACTCTAAAGTAAACAGTCCCTGCCAGTCCCTGACTACTTCATGTCTCCTCATGGTGGCGCTGCTGCTCAAATGACTGAGAGGAAACTTGTGCAGAAGTTACCTGGCTGAAGAAGATGAGGGAGTTTACGGCGGGATAATGGTGGAGAAAACTACGTCAAGACATGCTTTTCTTCAGTTAGACGGATATCATGATGTATCACTGTAGGATTGTCTTGTAGTATATTGATTATCACAGAATTGTTGCATCGTGATATTATTGGTATCGTGGACCATGTATCGCATATTGTATCATATCGTGAGCTACATTTTACGAAAAGTCAAGAAAAAACGTCATGTAAAAAAACATCTTGTAATTTTTTGTAATTAATATTTATCATTAACTGATTACGAAATAAATCATCAACCAATAAGGTCATGGATTGGATTTTAGTGTTTTTTGTACCATATATTTAAAACAAACTCTTTAATTCTTCGGCTTCTAAATTGTGAATATTCTCCGTTTTATTTGCGCCCTATAACAAAGAAATCATCAAAAACTGTACAATATTCTGATATTTCATGGACCAACAGCTCATCAGTTTATTGACAGGTTAAGAGACAGAAAATAATCGTTTTTGTTTTGTTAATGTTGTATTACTAGTTGTACAGTGTTGGAGACACAGGATCTGCTGATGTTCTCTTTTTTCCTGTAGTTTATCAAGCTGATGTCGGCACATTTGTTTTGTTCTATCGGCAGCTCCTGCGACACATGACAAACCATTGGTTCATTAATCAAATTGACCCCAGACCCTTTGTTTTTGAGTTCAACCTCTGACCTGGAGTGACCGACGGAGTTTGTTGGTTTTTTTTGTCAAAGCTGCTCTGGAACAAGAGGAAACTCGTGGAAGCGCCATGCATTAATTTGTGCTTATTCACTGGTCCAATCTCTGACTTTGTAACTTTGTTACCATCGTATCAACAGCAGAGACAATAGTTTCCAAAGACTGGGTTGGGGACCAGACATAGGTCCCCAAACAAATTCACAAAATGTTCTTTTTAGTCAAGATTTCTGTGTATTTTATATTTTACATAATATTATTATTATAATAATAATAATGACTGTTTTCCAAACATTTCTTGGAAATAAGTCCCTCCATTATGCACAGATTTGCTCTTGTCATGGTTTTTTATTGTCATTTGGGTCATAATAGTTTCTCATCTTTAAAGCGCGGGTCCCCCATTTCTAAAATTTCGTAAACACTGATCTACAACATGCACATATAAAGACATTTAATCTGCATGTATTATGTCATGACATTTGGGTGTAGCAATGGGACAATCTTTGATATTATTTTACATAGAGATTACAAAAAGGTTTATTTTCATAAGTGATTAATCCGTTGTTTATTTTCTCCATTAATTGATAAGTTGTGTGGTTTGTAGTAGTAATCAATTAATCATGTTATTGTTTCAGCTCTAGCCCAAATAAAAGTGAAGTTTCCATGTTTGCTGATGATAACCTCCTCTTCCCCTCCCCAAAAAACTCTACAAAAACCTAAAATATAAGCTAGAAAATGTAGATTTTCTTTCACTCTCTGCTTTAAAAGTGACTGTGTCATTGTAGTCAGCGTTGTTTTCGTAGGTGTTGCAATGCCGACTATTTTTGGTCCACGGTCTGCAGCAGGGTTTTTTGCAGAGGAAGGTGAAGGAAGGCCCAGCATCCAGTTAAAGAGTGTTACTGTAACATTAGTAGGGTTTCTGAAATGGAATCAATACAAGTTGTGCCTGCTAAAATGCGTAATGGATTTTTTTTTTTTCTTCTTTCCTTTCTGGTCTATGTTTCGTGGGGGCCACAGTGTAATCAATAGATGGAATGCTGCCTTAAGTGCACATGAAGCACATTGTTTCACTTCGTTGTGATCGGGCCAGGCTCTCCTCCCGAATGTGCCGTGCCGTTCCTGACCATTAGTCCAAAGTCCACAGAGCTGGAGACGTGAGGGTTTACTCTGTGGAAGTGATTCATAGTTAGACTGTAAAAAAAAAAATGCTATCAGTTACATTATAGCCGTTAGTTAGATATGTTTCGGTTAGTTTTAAACAAAATTTAGACAACTTAATTGTCAGTTGCATGACATCCAGAGGCCTCTAAATAGCATCTCCCACCGCCCCTAAATTGTTTGAAGATAATATTCTCTAATAAACTAAAATAGAATATGAAAAGTTTAATATAAAACAGGACAAATAAGCCGCAATCTTTAATCTCATATAAATATTTTTTTGTGTTGCAAGTAAAGCTCTTCCCGTTTGCATCCAGACATTCGTTAAATTTAAGAGAAGGAAATTATATTCTACGAGGATTATTTGAAATTAATCGATTGTTTGAAACTAGCAAAGTGAGATAAAATATTAAAAACAGATTGTGTCAGTTTTGGGGGTAAAGCTTATAATGTGAAGTGACAGTGTTTTATGTTGTGTAATGTTTTATGTATTTTCTCTACATTTCTGATTTTCTGTTTTGTTTTTTTTGTCCTTGTATTGTACAGAACAGGAAAAAATTAGCCACATGCCTCAGCCTATTCCTTTTTCACTTATTAGTACATTTGTGTTAAATGGTCTCATTTTATGTTTTATTGACATTAGTTCACAGTGTTGGCAAACTGGCTGCTTTAAACACTCGTGGAGATAAACCTGTTTAGTTTAACCACAAAGAAACAAGGAAGATGACTGTATCGGACTGATAATGGTATTGGAAGAAATTCCGAATCAGTATTGGACACAAACAAGTGGTATTGAGACATGCCAAGTGTCTGTATCGGTCTGATATCGGTCAGCATTGTAAGTGAATCATGTTGTGTGCTGGTTGTTTATTATTTATGGGAGCAGCATATATGCTACACAGTTGAAATATTTCGTTTTTGACTGGTATTGGTAGATACTCAAGGTTGTGTTGGTATTGGACATGAAAAATTGTAAATATCTAGTCTTAATATTTTCAGAGTGAACATTTCCTTTTAAATCGGCTAAATAACATTATTTTCTCTTGATTTCGTTCACTAAGCTGCAGACAAATGGTCACAAATACTTTATCCCTCTTCTTTCATTCCAGATTCTCACATTTGAGACAAAGAATCCCGTCGAGCTAGCCGAGCGTCTGCGTGCCGTCTGCGGGAATCAGAGCAATGCGTATGCACGTCTGCTGGAGTACCGGCTCAACGCCCTGCGTGGCCTGTGGGGGGCGCAGCGGCAGCTGGCCCTGGAGGAGCAGCAGGAGCGAGAGGGAACCGGAGGGGCCGACGAGGAGACCTTGGCCCTGCTCAAAAGACAAGGTCTGCTCCAGCAGCCCGAGCAGGCGCCGTTCACCTCACGCATGGGCCTGCTGCTGGTCTTCCCGCTCCTGCAGTCGCAGACGCGCAGCGACCCGGCGCTCTGCGGGGTCACGGCGGAGGTGCTGCTGGCCTGTCTGCGCGACTGCCAGCCGCTCAGCCTCAGTAAAGAGCCGGCAGATTGCCTCAACGGCCTGGAGGCGCTGCTCTGCTCCTGGCTGGAAGACGGCACCCAGGAGTCCAACCAGGCTCAGGTGCAGATCCTCCACACACACAGGCAGAGGGAAAACGCCGCTGCTGCTCTCGTAGCACTCGCCTGTGCCAGGTGAGGACATTCTGAAGAATTCTCTGAGAATTAAATGATTTTCAATAGCCTTTATCCCCAGAAAATTATATTTAACACAGTGGGAAAAAATAATAAATGCAGATGAAAACAAAACCTGCTTGTTATAGGAACATCTTCTGGTTTCTGTGCTCCATTTAACAAAGGAAATCATTAAAGCTGAATCATTTTGTTCTTTGGACAAAATATTATATTTGACAACATCATCATATCGAGTTTTTGAAGAATGCTGATCAACATTTTTCAAAACAAACAAAAATTAGGAAAGCTGAAACATCAGAGAACGAGTTTTCATCATTAACATAGTGTGCGATTACTTTAGTCAGTGATTAATCCTTGCACCCTTTATGTCCTCTTGCCATTTTTCCCCAAATGTAGCCTGTAATTTACTTGCAATTGTGTTAATGATGCACGATAAATTATTATTAATATAAATATGTCAGAAATGATGTATATACACCATACTATATAGTTAAAATCAACATTGTTGGTTACCAGTATTTGTTTCTGATGCGTCTTGTGTTCGACACCCACCCAGCTAAAGAGCCTCATGTTGTTGTTTCTTTAACTTCCGGCTTCTGTTGGTGACAAACGACGTCGACTTGTCAAAACCAGAACTCTCCACTCTTTGTTCGGCGTCTGTTGATGCTGAGGGCTCTTTGTTGAGATCCAGCCCTGGTGCTTTTTTCCTGCACTGGGAGACACTGGGAGCTAATTATAGAACCATCAGCTTTTACTCCCACTCACCTCTGGTGGCTCCAGTTAGTCCATTTATTATGTGAGAGGTTAACGTCAGCAAATGTACTGTACATGTGTGTGTTTCTACCACGGCTGAAACTGTTACTTGATTCATGGATTATTTGTCAACTATTTTAGTCGCTCTGATTTTTCAGCTTCTTAAATGTGAATATTTTCTACTTTCTTTGCTCCATAGAACAAAGAAATCATTCAAACTGAATCAAAACAAGACATTTCCAGCTTTAAAAAAATGACTTGACCACAGGTCACCTGAGTTTGAGACCCCTGTTGTAGAAGGACACGTTGACACAAGACCAAACTCTGTATTTCTGAGGTCATGAACTCTGAAACGCTGAGCATCCTCACCAACCCTGGAAAACAAAATTCTGCCACACAGATCTGACGGTATCTGATAAGATTGACTGTAGAAAATATGCAATAATCACCACAGTCTTTGGATCAGTGTCACCAGGTTTTTATCTGTCTTTTTATTTGGCTGTTTTCCACCATGACTCAGATAAACCTCACAAAATGCCACTATATACCCTCGATTGTCAGTGAACGTCGATTAACCTGTGTTCAGTTAATAGTTATGAATGGCGGGATGGGGGGAACTTGTGTTTTCAGTTGTTTTGAGTAACTTGTAGTTTGTTTTTAAGGTTTTTTTAAGAGGGAAGAAACCTAATTGAAACCATAAATGCATATAATCTATTCCAATGATATTTTAAGGATGAGCTTTCACTGGCGTTCCTCCTGACTAATCTGCCAAATTATTTCCAAGGGGATCTCTGAAGACCTTCATCCACACAGTTCACCTGCTGCAGAAACAAACTGATCTGGGACAGCTCCCCGTGTCCGATGTCCTGTACAGGTTCGGAAACTTTTAGATTAATTTAAGAATCTTCGTCTTAGTAAAGGTAATTATTCATGGTCCGCGATTCCCACTGTGTTTGTCCTGTTTCAGACTGCTGCTCCTGGAAGGAGGCCCGGGCTCTCCGTCCTGCCTCCTGGGCGGCAAACACTGTGTGTCCTGGGGTTTTGAGGACATGTTGCCCACGCCTGATAATTCTGCCGGAGCTGCAGAGAATAAAGGTGAGGGTGGGGAAATAAAAAAACAGGACTGATTTCAAACTGTCACAATGACCTCTCACTGACGCTGTCGCATTCCGTCTCGCAGACACTGACCTGGGGCGCTGTCTCGCCACAGACGGCCTCTATCTGTACACCACCAACTCCTCTGGGAGAGGACTCAGCAAGCTGGGCTCTGGTTTACACGGGACTCTGAGGTAATTTGACTCTCGCTCCTTCGTCTGCTGCGAGAGAGAAAGACAGAAAGAGGGAGTGAAACGCTAAAAATATCCCTCATTATTTACCCCGTCCATGGCAACAGCAGTGTTACGTTATTTCCCGGACGTTTGTAAATTAATCTCTGCAGTTCTGCGTCGTCACATCCTCACTTCTTTGATTGACTTGGTTGGTTTTAGGGGGGATGTGTTGACCTGTTTCTTTACTATGATGCCACATATTGATTGTGAATGATTTCAGTTTGGAAGTAGATGGTAGCTTCCTTCCACCATGTTTGTTTTACGTCTTCATGGACCTGCAGTTAGTCTTTGTTTTACTTGCAGAAAAAGTACATAAGCCACATTAAGATCTACGGAGGAGGATTCGAACCACATGTGAAAATGGTTTGGAAACAAAATTCTCAGATCAAAGTTGGAAGTTTGAGGGAAAAAAATTGAGAAAAATAAAGATTGAATTCATAATACGGAATTAAATCTCAGACGTTGTAACAGAAAAGTCTGAATTCTGAGAAAAAAACCCTAAACATTTTAAAAAAAAAAACTAAAACTCGGAGGGATTTTTAAAAAAATTTTGAGAAGAAAAACTAATTTCACAATTTTAAGAAAAAAGTCAATGTTTTGAAAAAACAACAACCTTACAATTCTGTCCTTAAAACTCAGGTTTCAGATAAACAAAAGGCAGAATTCTAACTTTTTATTTTGTTTCCAAAAAAGAATCCTCCTCTTTAAAACTCTGTATAGTTTGTTGTAAATCGCAGTGTTTCCCAAACTTTTTATTTGGGGAGCAACAAAATTTCATCACCCAAAAATGCATATTTGTGCTCATAGTGACAAATTCACAGCTAATACCATTTTTGAATTGGCAAATTAATAATTTTCAAGAGATGTTTGGCAAATTAACAATAAAATTATTATTTCAATGTTCAACATATCCACATAAATCTAAAAAGGCTGATAAAATTAGATTGGGGAGCCAAAAAATAGAAATCTTCCTCGACCGATCTGTGTGTCCTGACCCAGTGGTGACAAGGACATCAAAAATAGTGTGACCCAAATTACCGTAATAGATCTGAAATAGGTTGCTGCAAGGAAGGTTTATTGATATCACCAGCAATTCATGTGTGTACATATGTCACAATGCAGAATGTTTACATGTTGCTGTATCCAACAAACCCAGGTGTATTCACTGGGCTTCTGAAGATAAAAAGTCAATAAACCTGTAAAAACCACTGCTGTGTGTTTGTGTAGGGGTTTCGTTTACTGTCGAAATGAAGAGTTGGAGCCCGGTTGGGTGGTTTTCAGCAGCGGTCGCCTCCTCCACCGTCCCTCCTCCTTCGATGCCAAGCCTCATCAGCTGTGCCAGGTCATTGACCCCTTCACCCTCCAGGTGAGTAAGGAAACTAGGAAATATTCACGTTTTAGAAGCTGAAAAATCGGATCATTCTACGCTTCATGCAGCATATAATCGACTTGGCCACACAATAATAATCAATAATTATTCAATAATAATAGTAATACTAACATGATGCAAGTCCAGGAAGTGAAGAGGCAGAGTGGACATATACATGAATTTATACGGAGATTGAAGCTCAATCAAAGCTGTGTTCAATCGTGTGGCCATTAAAATCCAACCCGCACTTAAAAATTCAGCAGATGTGGGGGTTGCGCTGGACAGTATCGCTGGTAGAGTTGGCGTCAAGAGGCTGAGGCCTCCTACATCGAGCCACGTTTGAGTGCTGCATGTCTGCCTGCTAACCCCCCCCCCACCCCCTCTTTTTCCACACACGTCTGTCCAGGCTCAAAATATCTTTTTTTTGGTCCTCTCTTTTAGGTGTGCCAGATTGTGCCCATGCCAGCCCATCACTTCCCTGTGGGCAGCAGCATGACCACGCTGCACCTCTGCTCAGATGGAACCTACCTGTACTGGGTCTGGTCCCCGGCCAGTCTCAACGAGAAGACGCAGAAAGGCCACTCTGTCTTCATGGATGTTTTTCATCTGACTGTGAGTACAGATATCCACTCTGCTAAACGGGGAGTTCACCTGTACATTTAGTATGTATATCAATATTATTATTATTATCTATATAAGGGCTGCAACAAACTTCTTCTTTTCATAATCGCTTAATCTGTGTTAATCAGTGTTTCTCAAACCTGGAAAGGACAACGTTCTCAAATGTAACGTCTTGTTGTCTTGTCCAGGAACCAAAAATGATTCAGTTTGAATGATTTCTTTGTTATATGGAGCAAAGAAACCAGAAAATATTCACATTTAAGAAGCTGAAAAATTAAGAAATTAAGAACGGATTAAAAAAATACATGGAAACGACATAATTGATCATATTTATAGTCCAAATTCATTGTTTCTAACACACGTAAATAAAAAAAGCAGTAGATATTTTATTTTTGAGTGTATTTACAGTGTATTGCCACTCTCCTTTAAGAAGCACAAACTTTATATCAAGTTATATAAAAAAGTATATCGCCCAGCCCTGTTATGTATCTTAACCTTTTTTTCCACTTTCTTTTTGGCACAGACTCAGACGGGCTTGTGCGTCGCAGACATCTTGCAGGAGAGAGTTATTCTCACTCGCAAGGAAGGCGAGTCTTCCAAGTGCTTGAACGAGCTCCTCTTGAGTCGAATGTCACGCTTCCGGGCCTCACACTCCGCCACATTGGCCGCTCTCACGGGCTCCGCGATTACCAACACGGTCAAAGAGGAGCCGTCTGGTAATACATCAGCAACGACACTGTGGATTTTGTCAAATATGTCAGGGAAAAAAAGTATGAATATATGTGTTTAATTCTCTCACAGCTGTCAACACCAGCTGTGGACTCCCTCTAAAGACTCTGAGGAAGACCCCCATGTATGTGTGTGGGACGTACCTGGTGATGCTGGTGTCACCTCCCGGTGTTTCGGGAAGTTCCGCCACTCGCTCCCTGTTCGGAGGAACCAGCAGCCTGTCGTCCCTCAAGAGTAAGAGCACACACACTATGAACACACACACACACACACACAAGATGACTAAATCAGTTTTAGTTCACTCGCAAAACAAAAACTGTTGATTTCCGTTACAGTTTTAGCCTCCAGTCTCGTGTTCAGCTTGGCTGATGGTCAGTTCAGCAGCCGCGCAGACCTCATCGATGCTCCCGGGAGTTCTCTTGGCAGGGGAGCGCAGGTGGCAGGACTGGGTGAGCTCAACCCCTCTCACACACATTATCTTTAACCTCACAGTTTACACACAGTCACTCATGTTTATCCTTTGGTTTTTTTTAACATCACAGGAGCGTGTTACGACGCGTTGAACAACTTGATCTGGACCTGCTCCAGCGATTACATCGACCAGTGGTGCAACCCTGGGAACCAAGCCTTTCATCACGTGTGCCATAGGCTCGGTGTCAGCCATGTCATCAAAGAACCCAAAGGTATTAAAAAAAAACAGAAGAAAATGAATTGTTACCAGATTGAAAACCAAAAATGTGATCATCCGTGCTCATCGGCGTCTCTCTTCGCAGAGGAAACAGTAGCCACTGGCGAGGTCATCAACCAGCTGCTTCATCACGTAGGTGCGATGTGCATCCACCAGCTCAACCTGCTGGCGGCCAGCAGCAACAGTCTGCCCCTGGGCGCGTTGCTGGGGAAACAGCATCCTATAGAGGCCCGTCACTTCAGCAGCATCTGTGACATTATGGAGAAAGCGATGGTCAACGGAGACACCTGCATCATCCGCTGCATCCTGGTGGTTTTCCAGGTCAGGGTGAATCACTGTGACTCATGTTTCAATCGAAATGGCATCTTGAGTTTACAGGATCCCTATTGTGCTGCATCTCTCACCCAGAACTCTCAGTGAGAGATGCACAATATCGGTTTCGGCACATATTGGCTTTAAAATGTCCAATATTGCTCATCCTTACTCTTTTTTTGTGTCTGTAATGGTCATTTATATCTCTACGTTTTCATCCTTGTATTAAATATGTAGTAAAGTCAAAGTTTCTTTAAAGCAACTACACTTGAGTTGAGTGTTGAGAAAATTACAACTGTGGAGTAAAAAAATAGCTCGATGAAACACTGGAGCATAACTCCTCCTCACCTTAATGATACAAAACCCTCATCATGCATTTGGAGCGAGAGAAGAGCACGTGTCTTTGTATTAACTTTTAACGTTTGGTTTCGTCCGTCGTCTCCAGGTCGTGTTTAGGTTTTTCAATCCTCAGTCAGAGCAGAACAGGGAGAGCGTGCACCGCTCCGGTCTCCTGCTGTGGCAGCTCCTCATGGCTCCGGTGGATCAGATAGGAGCAGAGATTCAGAGGGAGGTGTGCATGGCCATCAGGTGAGTCCAGTAATCCCACGTGAACATGCACGGTGTGTTCATTTAGGAAACGGTTTGTCATCATATTGATATTTCTGTCTCTGCAGCTCTGGCTTGAATACTCTGTATCAGGGTGAGGCTGAACTCAACAAACTACTGAAACTTGTCCTAACTGAAGGTGATCATCATTATTATTATCATATGCTTCTGGTTTGTAGGAAATGTGTCTCATTTCTTTTATTTCTCTGACTCTCAGGTGAACGGAACACTGGCCTGTCCCAGCTTCGGGACGTCATCCTCACTAACTTGGCAGATCAGCTGCAAAAGAATAGATTTGGTAGTGAAGAAGACGACCACTACAGGTAACCGGCAGCCCCGTCCCATCATCCTATTTTCTTACTACGAACCTGATGATGTCACCTGAAAATGTCTCTTTTCCTCCAGATTGAGTGATGAGCTGCTGCATTACATCCTCAAAACTGTGGTCCGGGAATCCTGCCTCCTCATAACCAAATGTCAGACTGTCGCCCGAGACGACTTCCAGAAGCTGCTCTCCACTGTACCAGTACGAGTCCTTCACCTTCACCAAAACACTGACCTTTGCCTTTTCGTGTGATATTACTCATTAAAAGTTGAGGATGGTCTCCTCCTCTCCTCTCCTCTCCCTCTCCTCTCGTCAGGTGGTCTCACCAAGTCTGCGCTACCTCATGGCCGTTCAGAACCACCTCCTTAGTAACACCATCCTAATCCGCCCGGACGATAACGATGACAGTGACAGCTCCCTACAGGGGGAAACAATGAAGGTACAGGTAAACATCCCCTTTAAAATTCCCCTTCCTCTCTGTGCACGTGGAGTCTTGTCACTGCCGTGTGAGGCCGACATGTGAGACGGAGCAGCGGGAAAATAGGAATATTTATTCATGACTCAGCTGAATGATTACAGATGAACTGATGTGATACTCTGTGTTGGTATTGGTCCAGAACTGATTGAAATCATCGGATTGAGAGTAGTTTTTAAGAATAGGAACAATCTCTGGTTTCCCCAGCTTCCTAAATGTGAATATTTCAACAAAGAAATGGTTAAAACTGAATAAGTTTGCTTGGTGGATGAAACATTTCCAGGTTTTGGAAACAAAAATCAAAATTTCAATATTTTATGGATCAAACGACTCCATAAAATAAACAAAAGATTATTGTTTTTCTTTGTGTTACTGATACAAGGATGGAAAAAAAGCAGTAAAACGTTTACAGGAAATGTTGGAAGCAGTATTACGTAAAAGTGGGCCTGTGTTCTGTGTGCTTGTTCTCAGGAGCTGCAAAGCAGCATCCTGTCACTAGCAACAAAGATCCTGGTGGGATGCGACGAAGTCCTGGAAACCCTTCAACAGGTGACCACAGCCCTGATCAACGGCGACATCCCCGACAGAGAGACAAGGTAAACTTTCGACCCGCTCCAAAGAAATACATGTGGATAACAGCAATCTCACAAAAGCTTTGTACGTAACATCTTGTTTTATGTCAGGTGAATGTTTCTTTGTGAGTTAACCCTAAAGTCTACAACGCTGACACAACACAATGTTTCCATGTGTATCGGGCAGGAAATAATAACATTTGATCTTGGATTTAGGGTTGAAAAATAATCGAAAAAGAATAGGAAGCTATGTGGGTAGTGGTTTTTAACTATAATTCCTACAAAATTCATTGGGGCGCCATGAAATTAGGTCACATAATGACAGAAAATAAGAAAAAGATAATCAGAGCAGTCAGTTTTCAGGCCCCTAATAAAGCCACTGTGAAACAAGATCTAACTAACGTGGAATAATCTTGAAGCCTCCTTTTTAAGATGAGAAGCATGAGAACTCTTTATTGGATCCAAATGCCAAGGATTCAACACCTAAACTTTTTAATTTGTCGTCCTTTCCTCAAGGTTGAAAGGCCTGGAGCAGGTTACTAAGGCAACCATGCTCGGGCACCTGCTGCCCGTGCTGCTCACCTCTCTGATGCACCCCAACCTGCAGACTCTCACTCTGGCCGACGCCCTCATGCCTCAGCTGGTGCAGCTGGTTCTCTACACCAGCCAGGTTTGATTGCTTTCCCAATCAAAATAACCGATTCTCACATTAAATCCTGCTTGTTTATTATTATTTCCTCTCTCTGTTTTCCAGACTGCTCTGTTACTAAAGACTCAGTCTCCACTTTTCACCGAAGAGCCTCCACCTCTGAGTGGCTCTGCAGGACAGGGAGCAAAGTCAACGGACGACAAGTATGTTTCTTTAAAACAAACTGATCTGATCGTGTTCCAGTTCCTGTTGTCGTCTGTTTTTCCTGGAACTTGTTTGTGTCTTTTGCCGCTAGAATCCTTGACGAGCGTGAGGAACCAGGTTTCCTGACGGGACTGAAGATCCCAGCCCCATGGGCTGCTGGGAAAACAGTGGAGACGGTGCATCCTGTGAGGGACAATTACAAGTTCAAGGAGACGGTCCACATCCCAGGAGCCCGCTGCCTGTACCTGCGCTTCGATTCCCGCTGCTCTTCACAGTATGACTACGACAAGGTAACGACAAAAGAAAGTGTAATTTTTTCAATCTCTGCTTCAGGGGATTTTCACTCTAAATGTGTTCTCTTGGTGTTTCAGTTGGTTATTTACGCCGGCCCCAATACGAACAGTCGTAAAGTAACAGAATATGGAGGGAACACTCTGGGATATGGCAGCCGCAGTGTCTTAGGGACAGGATGGCCCAAAGACCTTGTCAAGGTACAAGACGCAAATGCACGACAGACACTCAGTCTTTTCCAGACAATGGAAAAAAACTACAATACATCTCTGTTTCCTGCTTTAGGTTGAAGGAGACACTGTAACCTTTTCCTTCGAGATGAGGAGCGGACGCGAACACAACACCCCCGACAAAGCCATGTGGGGATTTGCATGCACTGTCAGAGCTCAGGTAAAATGTGGGACGAGTGCCACATCCCAGACATCGACCACTTAATCGTTTTAGCTGATTCATCGGCTCCAAATGGACATTTTACAACCTATTATGAACATTGACAGACCCTGGCTCGGATATTGGCCGATGATGTAGAGTTGCATCCACAGCCATGCTTTCTACTGGCTAGTAGCACAAATTTTCAGCCAATAACTATTATTGCTCATTAAGAGGCCACTTTGTCTAAAAATCCAACAGGAGTCGACTTTTTTCAAACTTACTTCATGAAAAAAAAGAGCTTTCGGTGTTCCAGCCAAACCAACCTTACTTTAAATAACAATTCTACAGCACACATACGTTTGTGAGACGGCAACTCTCCTCTCTACTTCCAGAAAACAAATACAAACTTGAGCTGAGAGGAGCAGATACGAGATGCATTCAAGAAAACCTCGTAATTTCATTAAATTCTTTGTGGGACATTGCCTCATGTCCCACAGTTAACACTGATAACAGAAAAATAAACTTATAAAACAAAATACAAACTATAAAGACCCAAATCACAACATAAATCGTGACAAGAGCCAATTTGTGCGTAATGTAGCAACAAATTAGCAGCCATATGTGTAAAACCTGATACCCTGATATTTGGTAAATTCATTAAAACTTGATTTTATGCATGTTATTTAAAATAAACACACATAAATCTTAACTTAAAGTTTGTGGAAAATTCTTCAAATTTGTTTTGGGTACCCAAAGAAATGTCCACTACGACCCTACTGTGGGTCCCGACCCAGTGTTTGACACTCGATCTGGGATTGAGCTTCATTTACCGAAATTTTTTTGCTATGGGCTTTTCTGATGATTCAAACTATTGATATTCTATCGGCGTCTTCAAAATCCACTATCGACCTCCTAGATTTCCCCACACTGGCAACTTGAGAGCATATAAAGACCGGCGGCTTGTTTGTGTTGTGTTTTTTTTGTTTCCAGGAGTCATCTGAGGACGTGTCTGGAGGCCTCCCCTTCCTGGCAGACCTGGCTCTGGGTCTGTCGGTGCTGGCCTGCTCGATGCTCCGCATCCTGTACAACGGGCCCGAGGTGACGAGAGAGGAGGAAGCCTGCCACGATCTACTCTGCTCAAAGCTGCTGCAAAGGTGACCGCGGCTTTATGAAAACGGCACAAAACGTCCACCGTGGTTTTGATCATGTCACATAGTGTTTTTAGCAGCGTTCCCACGGTTATGACTTCCCTGGAAAAAATCGGCTATAAAACTGACGTGGCTCATGAGAGAGTCGACTGTGAATGTTGCTTCATTCCAAATTTAATGTTACATTTTTGCTACAAAGCCTGTGAAAGGGTGAGTGGATCTAAGTAAGAACTCAATGTTTTGTAAATGACTTTATTGGGTCGTGGAAATTGAGTAAAATATAGTGGAAAAGCTTTGAAAATGAATGAGTGGAAACCCTGTTCTCGTGTGAGAGGCTGAAAGGGTTTGAATTGAATGAATTTAATTTGGGTTATACATTATAAACAACATATTTTTACACATCAATATCACACAATACACTTACTAACCAAAAAAATAAGAATAGGCTGAAGCCTGAAGCTTATTTTTGCATCTTGAGTTCATGAGATTTGCCAGAAAATTAGCAATAAAAATGATGATTTTACATTTTCATCTATCTGGTGATTTTGACCAGTGTATAATAACACTTTTGTCTTATTTATTTCAGTGTAAATCATTCATGAACATAGTATTGTTTAATTTTTACCTCTGGACATGTTGCTACACTGTTACTTACAACTTCTGAGTTCTAATAAAAAGGGAACATAAGCCCTCACTGACTGACCATGAACACTTCTCTGTTTTTGTTTTTTTAGGTGCCAGTGGCAGGTGGAAGCAAACGGCGCGATCTCCCCAGCGCTCACGCCCAGCCCCTCACCTCTGCCGCTCACCATAGAGGAGGACCGTGAGTTCATCTACCCGTCCGACGTGCTCATCCCTCCCCCGGGCCTCATGCCGGGGAGCTACTTCGACTTGCCCCGTATCCGCCTCCCTCCGGGCATCATGGGGAGACTGCGAGAGGTTTCTGGAAGAGCTCGTCCACAGTTTCGCCCCAGCATCAAGTAAGACGTTCACGTAGTAAACACTACACACGTGTCAGTGGTCATTAAACATCTCTTTTGTAATAGTGTCCTGACAGCAGGACACGCATGTTCAGGCACAGATACAACTATTCAGTCTTACGGCATACGGTTTTTTTTGAAGGGAGGTGATCAGGCCAGATGTGATGGAGGAGGTGATCGTGTCCTGCGTGATAAAACACCTGAACCTGGTGGACGCCCTTCAGTCCCTCGTCAACTACCAGTACCGCGAGGAACACGCGGAGGAGTACGACCTGGTCTGCAAGATCATGGCGGAGACCTTCAAGAAGATCAACGCCATGGAGCGTCAGCTGCAGGTAAATGGAAGTGACCTTGTGACCCATTTATTTAGAGCTTTTTCTCCTCCATTTCCTCCATAATGATAATATTGTTGTGCTAGCCAAGTTCAAAACTCTGGTGAAATCGTTTCGGTATACCTTGTCTGTGTGCAACCTTTTGTTATCCTTCAGATTATTATTATATCCATGGATTTGCGGTAATTTTTGAGGGAGTTAACGTGATCTTTTGATCTCAATGGGACCAACCTGCTTAATTAAAGGTTAAATAAATAAAATAACACTGGTCCTGTGATGGACTGGCGACCTGTGACCCCGCCTTTTCACCCTATGCCTTCCCACGACCCTCATGTGCAAGATGAAGCAGTAGAAAAATTAATGAATGGATGTAACCAACCTGAACAGAAGCAGAGGGTTGTTCTTATTACTGCGTCTTGTTTTTTTCCTCTGTTGCTTTCAGAGTGTTGCAGAATTGGAACAGAAGTGGCAGAATGAGGTGGAGGAGGCTCAGCAGGGGAAGCTGGAGAACAACACTCCTTTCTTTCATGACTACCACTTCTTTGAGGTATCCTTCACCAAAATCCATACCATAAACATAAACACCAAACACACTTTTTCTGAAAGTGTTACATAACCAGTGACTATTCCTTGTTGTTTTTGTAACAGAACAAAATCAAAGAGCTGGAACTTCTCTGCTCCTTAAAGGAGATTCCAATCGATTTCAGTGACTTGGAAAATGTCGTCCTTGCATTGAGGCAAGTTATATTTTTAGTTATATATATTTTTGGATCGTGCACGTGATTGTTAAATTCATCACGTGCACGATCTCAGTCGCTTCTCTAACGCGGTGGATCTGTGCCGGCCTGCAGGGAGAAGTTCTTTCAGGAGGTGAACAGCACGCACACGAGGAGCAGCACGCCGCTCGCCAAAACTAAGACCCTGGTGAAAAGTCTGATGAACCGCACCGAGCTGCTGCTCCACGTGACCATAGCACCACACTGCAGGAGCCTGACCACCACGCCTGCTGGAACACCAGGTCCAGGTACACGTGGTCTACTCGCATGTTAGAGAATAAAGCCTTCGATTAATCAGAGACAGAGACGTTGACATTTAATGAAAGGAATTTAAGGATCTTTCTAGGTTTATTTTGGTGGGGGTTTTATTTTCGGGGTTCCCATGGCCATGAAAGTCCTGGAAAAGTTATGAAATACTAATAATAAAAAAAAATTTTAAGGCCTGGAAATGGTAAGGAATTTGGTGAATGTTTTTGGAAAAGTACTGAATGAGGGACGGCTACAGCTGATGTCATTCACTCACCAGATTTCAACAACTTTCCTCTCTGTTCCTTAAGATGTGCATCAGTGAAATTAAAGCATATGAGTGGGTGCTAATAATGAGGCTCTTAGTGTAGTATGTAATTACTATGTAATTCTGAGTTTACTGTGGGTGGAGACAAAGATATTCCATTTCAAATTCCATGCTGCAGTTTTGCTACACAGCCACAGTCATAGGGCTAGTGCATTCAGTACTGTGCCCTGTCTTGCTCTGTGGGCCAACCTTTGTTAAACTGCTTAAATAAAGTCATGGAAATGGGGTAAAAATGTGTGTGAACCCTGATCATTATTATTATTATCATAATTATTATTATTATTATTATTGTTAATAAGACGTTAGTGATGGGAAAACGAGTTAGATTTTCACTTAAATGGTTCTCATTTTTCTGCATCAGCCTCTAAGTCGGTGTCCGATGCCAAGACGATGATCCCGCTGGTGAAGCAGCCGGTCTTCCTGCGCAGCATGTCCGCGCCGTCCGACTTGGAGATGATTGCAAATCAAGATTTGGAGTTTACACACGCGGCACAAAGGTCTGTTGATATGAGAGTGAAAATCAGAGGAGAATAAACACACAAAAAAATGGGAGAATTTAATTTCTTAACCGCTGTGTGTGTTTTTTTTTATTGTAGGAGGCGGCACCACCCGACCAGTCATCGCAGCAGCTCATTCACTCTGCTACAGTCTCTGACCATCGAGGACAGTCGAGACAAGCCCACGTACAGCGTGCTGCTGGGACAACTCTTTGCCTTCATCGGGACGACGCTCGATCAAGCTGTAGGTTAAATTCTACATCTGAGAAGAGAAAAGTTCAGAATGGGGCTCTCCTCGTCTGATCAGCCCGGTGACTCTGCTCTGACGAGATATTTTTAAACCCTCCTGTAGGTGTCGAGCAGCAGTTTCCTGTCTGCCGCGCAGACCCGCTGGAGGCGAGGCAGCACACGGAAGCAGGCGTTGGTCCACATGAGGGAGTTGCTCACTGCCGCGGTTAGAGTGGGCGGGGTCACGCACTTGGTAGGGCCAGTCACGATGGTCCTGCAGGGCGGCCCGAGGTAAGAGGATCTATGTTTTACATCAAAAAAATAAATAAATGAAGGAATGGTGCTGTGTTTACGGTGTTTGATCGTCTGGCTCTTCTCTCAACTTCATCTGTGCAGGATTGAGGAGCTGACCTGTGGTGGAATGGTCGAGCAGGTGCAGGAGGCCTTCGGGGAGACCATGACCTCTGTCGTGTCACTGTGTGCTCGCTATCCCATCGCTTGTGCCAACAGTATCGGCTTGCTTTGCACGATCCCCTACACCAGGCAAGAGAAGCCATCCTGAACTATTGATTATTATTATTATAATAATTATTCCTGTTCCAGCACGACTGTACGCTGAGTTTGCTGACCCTCGTTTGTTGTCCGGGCTGCTTGCAGGAGCGAGGAGCAGTGCCTGGTTCGCAGTGGCCTCGTTCAGCTCATGGACAGTCTGTGCAGTCTGAGCGGTCAGAGGGAATGCAGCTCTAATGAGAAGCAGACCAAAAAGCAGAAGGTGGCCACGATGGCCTGGGCAGCTTTCCAGGTGTTGGCAAACCGATGCATCGAGTGGGAGAAAGTGGAAGGTCAGGAAAGTTTTGGTTTTTTTTTTACTCTGTGATCATTAGAGCTGTCACGGTAGTGACCTTTTTACTTAGTGTGCAGTGCAGTATGTAGCGTAATTAGACATGTGTATAAGTGTATTATTAAAATCCCAGCCAACACGACAGAATATTGTAGATTTAACCACATCGCCACCTCCTCCCACTCCCTCAGATCCTCCTCACACCCCATCTCTGTACTCACTCCCACCAGAACTCTGACTCTCTTCCCCTCTTCAAATCCAGACTCAAACACACCTGCACATAATAGCTTACTCTGTGTAATTTCACGACTCCATTTTGTGTTTACTGTGTCATCCTGTTGTCTGTTGTTTTACTGTTCTTATAAGAAGTGCCCTTATCATAAATAAAATGCATTATCATTATTATTAGATAAAAATCCCTTTAAACCCACATTAAAGCAGTCAAATCTAAGCAGAATTCACTGATGAACTTAATGATGATATGGAGAAAAGTGCAGAGAAATACAGACGGCAACAATAAAGCTGAACAAAAGGATTATTTTACACAACTATGACTAAAATGCAGGAAAACGCATCGAGGAATGTTCACTGCTAATCGTTTACTTTGCGGTAACTCTGCTTTTACTTCTCGTTCAAAGGTGGCTCTACAGACGCGGTGCACTCCGGTCTGGCCCGGCAGGTGTCCAGCCTGCTGACCAATCACCTGGCCAGAGCCACCGAGTGCTGTGGCAATCAGGCAGCGGGGAACGACGCCTTACAGGATGTCCTCAGTCTGCTCAACGACCTCAGCAGGTGAAGCTTTATGTCACGTACTGTATGTATGTGA